>NC_088189.1:2092349-2199849 GCF_028769735.1 Zonotrichia leucophrys gambelii
TTAATAAAATTCATATGGAAATTAAAAATAAATTATTATTAAAATAAATAAATTACACACAAATAAATATTTAAAACAAACATATTTAATTAATACTAAAATTATTAAATGACACACAAATAAATATGAAAATAAATATATGAAAAATAAATATATTAATAGAATTAATATGCAAATAAAAATAAATTAATATAAAATAAAAAATCACACACAAATAAATATTAAAAATAAATATATAAGTAAAATTAATATGAAAATTAAAAATAAAATAATATGAAAATAAATAAATTACACCCAAATAAATATTAAAAATAAATATATTAATAAAATTTTTATATTAATAAAATATGCAAATAAAAATAAATTAATATAAAATAAAGAAATTATGCACAAATAAATATTAAATATAAATATATAAGTAAAATTAATATGAAAATTTAAAATAAAATAATATGAAAATAAATAAATTACACACAAATAAATATTAAATATATATATAATTAATATTAAAATAAATAAATTGCGCACAAATATATAGTTATATGAAAATCAACTTAATCTGCACAAAAATCTTCTTTAAAAGATCAGGGTAACCAGGGCTGGGGTGACTCTGTGAGAAAATGAGAGACCGGCTCTGTCTGTGAAGGACAAATTGGGTTTGAGCAGCGCCAAAACAATAAAATAAAATAAAATAAAATAAAATAAAATAAAATAAAATAAAATAAAAGCTGCTTTCCTTAACAGCTCATAAATCTATTTTTCCTCCCACTGTAGTGGTGCTTTCAAGGTAAGATCTGGCTGGTTGGAGAGAAGGAAAACTCCAAAAGAACAAACCTCACACTTTATTTTAAATTAATACATCTCCTAAAATATAGATTTGAAGAGCTGAGTGCACTCTTCCCACCAATATTTAAATGTCAAGTATTTTATATATATATACACAAACACATAATTTTTTTTGCTAAATTCCTGGCAGTTTTCAGCTGTGTCCTGCTCAGTAAATCACTGGAATTGTTGCTCCAAATCCAGAATACACTGATTTAAATAATCTCCAATGTTTGTTTTCAAAGCCTTCTGTTTCATTTCCATTTCAAATGGAATTATGATGCAGAGTTAACTGGTAAAGCTTGAGTGGATTAAAGAAAAACTGGTGATAAATTAGAGTTTGAATCACAGGGAATTTCAGCCTCCAATCCCATCATTGCACACGTGGAGTTTATTTTATTCCAGCAGACAAATGCATTTAACGCTGACAAATTCAATTTCCCCACAGCTTTATTACACAAATCACTTTTTACAAGGGAAAAAAAGTCAAATTCCTCCAGCTCTCAACTCCTGTGGATAAACCCAATTCTTTGGGATTTATGGATTTCTTATGGATAAATAAAATTCTTTTGGATTTGTGGATTTCTTATGGATGAATCCAATTCTTTGGGATTTATGGATTTCTTATGGATAAATAAAATTCTTCGGGATTCATGGATTTTTATGGATAAATCCCATTCTTTTGGATTTATGGGTTTCTTATGGATAAATCCCATTCTTTTGGATTTGTGGATTTCTTATGGATAAATCCAATTCTTTGGGATTTGTGGATTTCTTATGGATAAACTAAATTCTTTTGGATTTATGGATTTCTTATGGATAAATATGGATTTCTTATGGATAAATCCCATTCTTTTGGATTTATGGATTTCTTATGGATAAATAAAATTCTTTTGGATTTGTGGATTTCTTATGGATAAATCCCATTCTTTTGGATTTATGGATTTCTTATGGATAAATAAAATTCTTTTGGATTTGTGGATTTCTTATGGATGAACTAAATTCTTTTGGATTTATGAATTTCTTATGGATAAATATGGATTTCTTATGGATAAATCCCATTCTTTTGGATTTATGGATTTCTTTTGGATTTGTGGATTTCTTATGGATGAATCCAGTTCTTTGGGATTTATGGATTTCTTATGGATAAATAAAATTCTTTGGGATTCATGGATTTTTATGGATAAATCCAATTCTTTGGATTTATTGATTTCTTATGGTAAATAAAATTCTTTGGGATTCATGGATTTCTTATGGATGAACTAAATTCTTTTGGATTTATGAATTTCTTATGGATAAATATGGATTTCTTATGGATAAATCCCATTCTTTTGGATTTATGGATTTCTTATGGATAAATAAAATTCTTCGGGTTTCATGGATTTTTATGGATAAATCCCATTCTTTTGGATTTATGAATTTCTTATGGATAAACCGAATTCTTTTGGATTTATGGATTTCTTATGGATAAATATGGATTTCTTATGGATAAATAAAATTCTTTTGGATTTGTGGATTTCTTATGGATAAATCCAATTCTTTGGGATTTGTGGATTTCTTATGGATGAACTAAATTCTTTTGGATTTATGAATTTCTTATGGATAAACCAAATTCTTTTGGATTTATGGATTTCTTATGGATAAATATGGATTTCTTATGGATAAATCCCATCCTTTTGGATTTATGGATTTCTTATGGATAAATATGGATTTCTTATGGATAAATCCCATTCTTTTGGATTTATGAATTTCTTATGGGTAAATATGGATTTCTTATGGATAAATCCCATTCTTTTGGATGTATGGATTTCTTATGGATAAATAAAATTCTTTGGGATTCATGGATTTTTATGGATAAACCCCATTCTTTTGGATTTATGGATTTCTTGATGGATTTTGTTGTTCTGCTCTTCTCACACAACAAGCAAAGCAACTTCTGCCAATGAGTGTAGAGATAAAAACATTCACTGGGAGCTCCAAAATTCACCCCAAAACCCCGATTCATAAAATAATTGAGGTTTTGGGGGGTGGTTTTTTGAGTTTTTTTAGGTTGCTATCCTGTCCCAGCCCTGCCATCCTGTCCCAACCTGGCCTTGGAAACTTCCAGAGATAGGAAAAAAATTCCTTGTGTGGAAATTTGATACCTAAAGCCCACATTTGTAATAACAAATTACCTGATCACTCCAGAAATCAAACAGCAAAACCGAGAGAAGTTGATTAAAACCAGCAAATTGTGAGCAGAGCTTTTGGTAATATTCAGCTTTTGTACTGCAGCCGTCACTGGGGGGAAAATCTTGAATAATTCAGGGAATATTTCAGTGTTTGATCTGTCAGGGCTTGTAATGAGCCAGGTTCAGACAGAGAACAAGGGGAATTAATTGGAATCTGACCTTGCTGCTGGAATCTCTTGGCCTTTCATTAGCAGAGCCAGATGTGTCCTGCAGCTTTGGAAAATGGAGGAAAATGGGATTTATTTAAATCTGGGCCGCGTGGTCGTTCAGTTGTGTGGAGCTGGGTGGTTATATGTTGTATATTGCAGCGTTGTTCTTGCCTCTCTGCTGGGGCTCTTCTCCATTCTCTGCAGCTCAGTCCTTCCTGTCTTCTCAAGGGCTCCTCTTGGGCTCTCAACCCACCCCTGTTTATCTCAGTTACCTTCACGAGCTACAGCTGCTGCCCAACTAAGGACCCTGCAGCTGCAGCTCGTTTGGAGCAACTCAGACCCACACAGATCCCACAATACAACATATATTCAGGCCCCCACATTTCCCCCTTTTCTTTTAACAATTATACAATTACAATACACATACAGTCCAGCTCTCAGGCTGCCACAGCTCTCGGCTGTCTTTAGATACAACCATAGAAATATATACATATCCCTATACAGTCCCAGCTCTCAGGCTGCCACAGCTCTCGGCTGTCTTTAGATGTTCCAAGGCTCTTTTCTTTAAAGGCCATATTCTTCCAGCTTTCTGCTGCTACAGCACCTTAATTCAAAGGCCATATTATATTCTACAGTCCCAGCTCTCAGGCTGCCACAGCTCTCGGCTGTCCGGGGGATTCCATACCTTCTTTCAATGTTTGGCTGTGCGTTCTTCATCACGTCGGGGTCACCAGTTGTTGTAACCTTCGCTGCAGTGTTGTTCTTGCCTCTCTGCTGGGGCTCCTCTCCATTCTCTGCAGCACAGTCCTTCCTGTCTTCTCAGGGGCTCCTCTTGGGCTCTCGACCCACCCCTATTTATCTCAGTTACCTTCACAAGCTACAGCTGCTGCCCAACTAAGGACCCTGCAGCTGCAGCTCGTTTGGAGCAACTGGGACCCACACAGATCCCACAATACAACATATATTCAAGCCCCCACATTTCCCCCTTTTCTTTTAACAATTATACAATTACAATATACATACAGCCCAGCTCTCAGGCTGCCACAGCTCTCGGCTGTCTTAGATACATACATAGAATATATACATATCCCTATACAGTCCCAGCTCTCAGGCTGCCACAGCTCTCGGCTGTCTTTAGATGTTCCAAGGCTCTTTTCTTTAAAGGCCATATTCTTCCAGCTTTCTGCTGCTACAGCCTATCAAAGCCTATTATATTCTGCATCCATCTCAGGCTGCACAGCTTCACTTCCTATTTTATTCCTACTCTCTGATGAATTCAATCCAGCTCTCAGGCTGCCACAGCTCTCGGCTGTCCGGGGGATTCCATACCTTCTCTCGATGTTTGGCTGTGCGTTCTTCATCACGTCGGGGTCACCAGTTGTTGTAATCTTCGCTGCAGTGTTGTTCTTGCCTCTCTGCTGGGGCTCCTCTCCATTCTCTGCAGCACAGTCCTTCCTGTCTTCCCAGGGGCTCCTCCTGGGCTCTCGACCCACCCCTATTTATTTCAGTTACCTTCATGAGCTACAGCTGCTGCCCAACTAAGGACCCTGCAGCTGCAGCTCGTTTGGAGCAACTCAGACAGATCCCACAATACAACATATATTCAGGCCCCCACAGTTATATACCCAAATTCACTCTTTTTTATTTTAATTTAGAAACAAAGACAGAGCCCTGAGGAAATCCCCACTCCCAGCAGCGTCCTGGAACACTCAGATATTGAAAATCAGAATTCTCTGCTGAGGGGGGAGATTAAAGAAAACTCAAGAGAAAGGATTGGAAAATGCTGCAGGATCCCAGTGTTGGCTCTGGCTGGGTGCTGTGCCACAGGAAAACTCCCTGTTTTGGGAGGAACTTGATGGGAGCAGCAAAGCTGTGGATATTCCATGGGATGCCTGCAATAAAAGTGATTAATTGGCTAAATTAAGGTCTGAGGTCGATTAATTATCATTTAAACTGTATTAATATTAAATTAATGCAGTTTTAATGTTGATTTTCAGTTGTCAACACTGATTTGCACAAAAAAAGGGCCAAATTTTAAGGGGATTAAGATGATTTTAATTTTTTCCTATATTACATATATATTTCCTATACATGTAGATTATTAAATTAGATCAGATCTGTAGATTATTATTGTAAATACTCATTAATAATCCTTTTTGGCATTTTGAAATGTGCTGATGATAGAAAAGATGTATAAAAATATCTTTGATTTAAAAGTCCTTTTCTTAAGGAATAGTTCAGCACAATATAGTGGAAAATGCTTTTGTTCATTTACATACATTTTTAACATTTACATTAGAAATAAGGCTAAAAAGCAATTAAAATATATAAATTTCTCTTATTAATACATATTTATATGATTAATATATAGAATATACAGGGAATTTAGAAAATATTTTAGTTGAACTTTTTGGGTTGTTCGTTCCTCCTGGATTTTTCACAATTGGATATGAAAGAATTCTAATAAAAAATACAGATAAATCCTAAAATTGCTTCCATAGCAAGCATAAAATGAATCTAAACAGGTGTGACAGTCAATTTTCTGACTTATTTCTGTATGGGGAAAGGATGATAAGAGCTATAAAATGGATAAATATTTTCTAAATGGTGAAATTATCAATTTTAGAGAGTGAGCAGTCAGGAGGGCTGGGGAATTGATAAGGAATTGCTTCCATGAGTAGGAATTTGAGGCTTTTAAAAAACTGATGGAGTGGTCCTGGCTTTTATGTAAAAGATAGCAAAGAGAAGAAAGGGAAATAAATATGAAAACCTGGCAATTTGCAGTGAGCAGGGGCAGGGCTTTAGTCACTGTGATATTGTGGAAATCCAAATTTAATGCCTTAAAAATTACCGCATGGTTTATTTATTTATTTATTTATTTTAAATTTATTTTTTAATTTTTATTTATTTAATTTTTTTTCTATTTCAGTGCCAGTCCCCAAAAGCCAGGGTCATTTTCAGTTCATTTTTAGTGGTATTTTGCTGGAATTCTTTTTGCATTCAGGGAATGAGAAACACAGACGTCATGAAATGTTCAGGTTCAAGACTCAATTGGACAAGTAAAACCTTTTCAATATTGAACTTAAGAACTACAAAAAAAAAACAAAACAAAAGGAAGAGAGTTGCTGGAGTTTTCAATATTGAACTTAAGAACTACAAAAAAGCAAAACAAAAGGAAGAGAGTTGCTGGAGTTGGATGGAAAATATAGAAAATAAATCTTTTATTTTAACAGCCCTCCTTGGGCTGGAGTAGCTGAGCTCTCCCCACCCACCTGTGCAGTTTTTAGAAATTCAGAGTTTTTCCTAAAATAAAACCCTTTGGAGCTCCTAAAATCTCAAATTATCTGCAAGGTGACGTAGATACTGAAAATCTGGTCAAAAAAAGAGTCAGATAAACTTTCCCAAGCCTTACTCTAGGAAGTTTTTGAGAAAATTCAGAAAAAAATGAAAACCATCCTTAATCTTTACAAGTAGTGTTTTAAACATATTATTTACTTATAAAATAAGTGTATTATTTATAAATAAAAAAGTGTTATTCCTAAAAAACCAGTAGTATAAAAAGTGTTAGTTAAAACCAATCAAACTTTATTGGAACTATTAAAAATGTGTAATATTCTGTGTTTAATAAAAGATAATGTATATTATATATATTTTATATATATAATATATAATATATAATATATAAAATATAATATATAATATATAATATATAATATTATATATTTTATGTATTTTATATATATAATATATATAATATAATATAATATAATATAATATAATATAATATAATATAATATAATGTAATGTAATATAATATAATATAATATAATATAATATAATATAATATAATATATATATAATTATATAATATATATAATATATATAATATATAATATATTAATAATACATAGTATATAATATATAATATATAATATATAATATATAATATATATTATATATTATATAATATATATCTAATATCTAGTGTATAGTGTATATAGACAGAGGGCAGGGCTGGGTGGGATTTTGGGAAGGAATTCCCAGAAAAGCTGTGGCTGCCTTTTATGTGATAACATTTATTTAAAAACAAAACAAGAATTAGCTAAACCATTCACCTCTTTGATAAATCACCTCATACAAACCATAAAAAATACAATAATGAGGTCACACCTCCTCATCTACTTCAAAACTTAGCTTTTACAACAAAAATACAGACGCATAATTAATACCTTACCTAATCCTCAACCAACCTTACCTCAAATAATAAAAACTTACAATAAAATGAACATTCCTCAGCTGTCCCTGGGTGTCTGGCAGGGCTGGCAGCAGCCTGGGATGGTGGAAGGTGTGGAAAAAAACCAATTTTACATGCCTGGAATTCAAACACTGAGATAAATTGATAAAAAAAAAATAATAAATTGATTTTATTGGAAAATAATTGATTTTAATTGTATTCAGTTGGCACCCAGGTTGGGATGTGATCCAGGAATGTGTCTCCAGAGCTGTGTGTCTTTTAGGAAGGAAAAACAGAGTTTAAATAAGCTGAGGGAGAATTGAGTTAAAATGTCTTGTGTAGTACAGGGTAAAATTTGATATAATGGAAGGATTTTAGTGGCCTTGGTTATCTGAGCACCGCTGTTCTCATTGTGGGGATAAATGCAAAATCCTGCTGGATCTTATGGAGGTGCTGAGAGAAACTCATATTTCTTTAGGAAATTGTATTTCTGGAGACTCGCTCGTTATTTCCCTGCCTTAATGAGGCCTCCAAAACCCCATTTATTCCTCAGGTGGGGAACCCAGCAGCCTCCCAGCTCCTCAGAGGGCAGAGATGAATATTCAGCCTTCATTTCCAGCTGGGAACGTGCAGGAAAATCTGGAATAAAGAACAATCCTTCCTTTGCCAGCCCTGGGTTAATTTGCCTTTCTGGCCTCCACACTTGGCTGCACCAAGGTTTCACAAATTTCCACACAAAAAAACTTTCCTTTTCTTCTTCTAATTAATCAAAATCGATACTAGCAGCAAAACAAAAATAAAAAAAAAGTGGCAAAGAAATGAATATTTGAAGTAAAAGCGTGCAAATGGCGTTTTCAGCCCAGGATTGTGATTCCCATCTCAGAGCTGGAATCTCTAATTAATGCCTTGTCATTAATTAACTGCTGAAAACACAAACTGTGATGGGTTTTTGCTTTTGAAAAAGCACAAATATGTATTTTTTTTTTTCCTGCCCTTTCAGCTGGGGAAAGCATGACCTGAAATGAGATTTATAATTTTGTTTTTTTTGTGCTCCTGGAGCAGCTCTGGCCATGGCTCCCCCTGTAACCCTCTGTTAATCAAGGTCAGAGCCAATTAGCAGAGTCTGTTCAAATTGCTATGGGCAATAACAGATAAATTCTTTAGTTTTTGGTAAATTTTGATAAATTCTTTAGGTTTTTGATAAATTCTTTAGGTTTCTTTAGCCTATATTCAACATCTTCAGGGCTGAGTTTTGGGCTACTTTTGGAACACAAAATTTAACATCTTGGGCAAAAATATGGGAGTTTTACATCATGAGGAATATTTGTAAAACACCAAATATGATTTATGGGCAGATCTATTTTTCAGCTGAGGATCTTCCAGACTCTGGAATACTCACAGCAAAGCCATCAAACAGGTGCTGAATTAATTTTGAAGAAAACAACTTAGTGCATCACTAAGCAAACCCCTGACATCCTCCTTGGTATCTTAACCATAAAAAATGTCCAAAATATACCTGATATTATAAATGTCCAAAATATACCTGACTTCCCCATAAAAAGAAATAAAATTGAATTTCCACCCCTCCTTTAATTACAGGTGTTTAGGAGATTTAATTCATCTCTGAAGTGCCCGAATGCCCCGAGCAGTGATCCAACATCTGCAGGCTGTAATTTCTCTCTAACATCAAACCATTTACTGAATTATTGCAGCAGCAAACAAATTCACTTCATTTGAGGTGTCTGGGTGTTTTGTTTATTTCTGGAGGTGTTGAAATCTTGCACACAAATTTTCCTGTGTCCCCCAGCCTGAGCTGGGTTTGTTGTGCCTGCACCAAGCTGCAAACTCCATTAATTTATTAAATATTGTGCAGATTTTTGAATGTTAAATCCTCCAAGAAGATGAAAAATAATTTTCTTTGGCCAAGTAAAGAGAGAGACATCACATATATATGGATTTAACATGAATGATACATGAATTTACAGATGGATTGTATGGAATTCTAGATATAGATTATAAAAATCAGTGGGATTTTTTAAAATTATTATTTATTTTTACTTTGTATTTTCCCTCTCTATTTTTCCCATATTCGTCCCAGGAACTCCTCAACAAAGTTCATCTCAAAGTCTTTTCCCAGCTTTTCATTAGAGGCAAAAAGTTTTTTAGGTCATGGTATTTGTTGGGTTTTTGTTAGGTTTTTTTAGGTATTTGTCCTTCAAAATTCCTGCAGTCAGTGAAAAATGAGTTTCCAGTCAACAGCCCCTGAAATATTCTGTGTCTGGGTGTAAAAATTCCATCCTGACTTTGAGAGAGTGAGGAAAACAAGCCCATCACAACAAGGAGTTCTGCATCTTTGAACTCTTCATTGGCTTTGGTAATGATCAAATAAATCAGATGTGATCTTCCCCAGCTCATCAGCCCATTCATAACGGGCTGCCCTTTCCTGGGGCAGATCTGATGATATTTGGTGATGACCAGTCAGGGGAAAATCATGTTTAATGTACTGACAGCTGATTTTATTATCTCTGCGAGCCATCCATTGTCCGCAGACACTTCTTTGAATCAGAGCCAGTTGTGCATTTGCAGGTCTGGGCTGTGGCAGAAATTCAGAATTATCCCCAAAATCCACTGAGGAGGCAAAGCCCAGTGCTGGGGAGAGGAGAATAATTCACTATTTCTGCAGAAACTCTCTTTAATCAGATTTAATCAGGGCAGGCATTTCCCAGCTCAGGTGAATCCATCTCAGGGCAGATTTTCAGTCCTGAATTCCCAATGATCCCAAACTCTGCTGTAAAATGTAAATCTCTGTGCTCTGAAACCTCCTCTTCAAAAAGATGTCTCCACCTGATAGGGTGCTAAATATTTTCATTTTTAGAGGGTTTTTTGCAGACTTCATTCACTGTCCAGGATAGTAAATTTTCCCTGGAGTTGTCATAAAAATGACAGAGAGAGAGGTGCCTTTGAAAAATAAAAAGGGACCTTGAATTTCAGTGTTATTTTTAAAAATAAAAGCTAGCTATATATACATAAATAAATAAATAAATAAATAAATAAATAAAATATATTATATATCTATATATATAATATATTATATATCTCTATATATAATATATACATTACTATATACATATATGTTTATATATTTATATGATTTTATATAATTATATATATTAATTGTCTCTATTTATATATAAATATAAAATATTTTTATAATTTATAATATATATTTAAAATTTCTATATCATATACAGTCTGTATTTTTGTTTATGTAAGTTATGATAGATATGGATTTTTAATTTATATATAAAATATTTTCATATAATTTATAATATATATATGTATAATTTTATATAATTTTATATTTTATAATTTTGTTTATGTAAGTTATATATTTTACATGTATTTTATATATATTTTATTTATATAAATATGTAAATCATATATATTTTCTATATATTGTTATGTTTATTATATATATAGTTTTATATATTATATATATATTTTTATATATATATAATTTTTTTTTTACAAGCTAGTGATGTAAATAATAATGGCTCTAAATTGTGGAAAAGCACACACACACCTGACAATAAATGGGATGTGTGCTGAGGAAGCTGTTGACTTTCTTCTGTTTGCTTTGTGCAGAACTCTTAATAGATAATGCCAATCCTAGAAATAAATCTCTTCTTTCCTTTTTGCATTTCCTAATTTTGTTTTTTTCCCCCTCAAAAAAGTTTGCTTTGTGGCCCAAAGTTTTAGCTGGGGTAGACATGAGTGTAAAACTCATTAAAAGGGGATTTACTAAATAAATGTCAATGGGCTCCTCTAATAAAATCCTGCAGGGGCCCAGCAGCCCAATTAATGAGGGAGCAGAGCAGCTCCTTCACACAAAGATTTTGTTTTCAGCACTGGAAGCACAACAGGAAGGTTCCCAATTATCTCCCAAGGAATTTCCTTGAAGCTCTTGGTTCCTTCACAGAGTGCAGTGAGAACTTTGGGGCGGTTTTCAGTTTTCATGTCCTGTTTGGGAAATACCAAATCCTGTCCGGGCTCTGCTGCACATCTCTCACTCTTGATTTTAATTTTAATTCTCCTTTACTTCTCCTCCTGTTTTAATTCTCCTTGATTTTAATTATGTTTTCATTCTCCTCGATTTTAATTCTGTTTTCATCCTCCTTTAATTCTCCTTCTGTTTTCATTCTCCTTGATTTTAATTCTGTTTTCATCCTCCTTTAGTCCATTCCCAAGGTCCATGGAGAGAGCTGTGTTTTACCAAGCTTTGCCAAGTGATCTTCAAACAGGACCTTGGAAAATGTTGGGTTTTGCTCTCTTGGAAACATCTCCTTGCCACCAAAATGAATTTACCCAGCAGAAGTCACTGTATTCAAAATTCAGTCTGTCCCAGTGCTGTTGGATTCTGCCCTTTTCTGACCCAGATGGGGCAACTGAGAGGTGTTTTAAATTCTGTATTTTATTTTTAGTCTTATGACAAGGGTGAGACAATACAGGTGTTATAATTCACACCATCACAATCAGAAGTTAACTGATTATTAATTACAATATAAATGTTTCTTCTATCAGCTGTAGCCACACTATGTTGTAAATGCCTTGAAGATAATAATTAGTTATATAAATTATTTTGGCATTTTCCCCTCAGATCAGCCTCTTCAGCCTCTTTTATTCACTGGTAACCCCAGTGGGCCAAGCCAAGCCCAGCTCATTGATTTTGTCACCTTTCATGGTGTGAACCCTTCCAGGGAAAATTCCCATTTCCAACAGGAAATTCCAGCTGGACAATCACAAACCAGCTCCATTACAATTCCTGCATCCCCCATGACAGACACCTGAAATCTGCATTTTCAAATTCAGCCCCTCAGCAACGTGCCAAAGTCAGCACTGAGTTAAGAAAAAAAATCCCTAAAATCCTGTGTCTGCTACTTTGAAATGATTTGTAATGGTTTTGCAGCTCTTCAGGATCTATTTTGTTTTAAATGAAACTTGACATTTACATCATATCAATATTTGGTTTTTACACAGGCAGAACAAGAGAAGCTGCAACCCTCCAATCATCTGCAGAGCAGCAAATTGGAATTATTTATGAGGAAAAGTGTAATGTTTCATTTTCATATTTTCAATTAAACTGGATTGAAAGCAAAGCTGTCCAGATCAATCCAGGGAAAAAGAAATACACAGACTTGGGTTTAAAAAGCCCTGAAATGAAACCTTTCATTTGTTTTTGTTTTATTCCTTTTTGTATGTCATAGGATTTTTTTTTTTTTTTACTTCAGTAGAAGATGCAAACAAGGCAAAAAAAAAGAAAAGAAAAAGCCAAACAAAACACAAGAAAATGAGAAACCGAACTTTTATTTAAAGCATTATAAAAATATTCAGCACTTCTAGCTCAGTGAATCTGCAATTAATGACCCTGAAAGGCCTTTTGGAGGATAAAGGGTGAATTTTGGCCTCCTGAATTCAGTGTGGAGCAGAGCCCACCTAAATCTGACCCTTTCCCCTGTCTCACCAAACCCTTTCTCTTCTTTGGCTGCACTTTTTAATTAAAATCCACACTGGCATTTGAGCAATCCTTTGTTTGCTCGACTTGGGGAGTTCTGAACCTGCCCTCAAATGTCAGGGAGTCCATCCCATGTTTGAGTTTCATATTCTGCTGCACATTCCAGGCCCCTCGGGTTTGTCCTCACTCCTGGTTCTGCTGCTTCCCACAGACCAAAACTGGCACAGTCCCATCTGTAAATGAGCTCCTCATGCTTTAAATCTTTAAATGCTTTAAAAGGGTTTTAAATCTTTCCCTTCTCGGAGCTGCCAGGCAGCTCCCACACAAATTAACTCATCTGCAGGCTCCTGGCTCCGTCCTAGGCCCCAAAATCCCAGCTAGGCCCTGGGATTTCCTGCTCCAGGTGAAGGGGACAGCTGAACCCATGGGAATTTATGGGAATTCATGGGAATTCATGGGGATTTGTGGGGATTTGTGGGAATCAGTGGGAATTCATGGGAATCCATGGGATTTCCTGCTCCAGGTGAAGGGGACAGCTGAATCCATGGGAATTTATGGGGATCCATGGGAATTCATGGGGATTTGTGGGGATTTGTGGGAATCAGTGGGAATTCGTGGGAATCCATGGGATTTCCTGCTCCAGGTGAACGGTACAGCTGAATCCATGGGAATTTATGGGAATTCATGGGGATTTGTGGGAATTTGTGGGAATCAGCGAGAATTCATGGGAATCCCACCCAGACCCTGGCATTTCCTGCTCCAGGTGAAGGGGACAGCTGAATCCATGGGAATCCATGGGAATTTTTGGGAATTTGTGGGAATCCATAGGAATTCATGGGAATTCGTGGGGATTTGTGGGAATCTATGGGAATCCATGGGAATTCATGGGAATTTGTGGGAATCTATGGGAATTCATGGGAATCTATGGGAATTCATGGGAATTAGTGGGAATTTATGGGAATCCATGGGAATTCATTGGAATTTGTGGGAATCAGTGGGAATTCTTGGGAATTCATGGGCATTCAGGGAAATTCTTGGAAATTCATGGGAATTCATGGGAATTAATGAGAATTCTTGGGAACCCATGGGAATCCATGGGAATTCATGGGAATTCTTGGGAATCCATGGGAATTAGTGGGAATTTACGGGAATCTGTGGGAATTCCTGGGAATCCATGGGAATCCATGGAAATCCATGGGAATTAGTGGGAATTCATGGGAATTCATAGAGATTTGTGGGGATTTTTGGGAATCAGTGGGAATTCATGGGAATCCATGCGAATTCCCCAAAATCCCACCCAGACCCTGGCATTTCCTGCTCCAGGTGAAGGGGACAGCTGAATCCATGGGAATCCATGGGAATTTGTGGGAATTTGTGGGAATCTATGGGAATCCATGGGAATTTGTGGGAATCAGTGGGAATTCGTGGGAACCCATGGGATTTCCTGCTCCACGTGAAGGGGACAGCTGAACCCATGGGAATTTATGGGAATTCGTGGGAATCCATGGGGATTTGTGGGGATTTGTGGGAATCAGTGGGAATTCATGGGAATCCATGGGAATTCCCCAAAATCCCACCCAGACCCTGGCATTTCCTGCTCCAGGTGAAGGGGACAGCTGAATCCATGGGAATTTATGGGAATTTTTGGGAATCCATGGGAATCCATGGGAATTCATGGAATTTTTGGGAATTCGTGGGAATCCATGGGAATTCGTGGGAATCAGTGGGAATTCGTGGGAATTCATGGGAATCCATGGGAATTTGTGGGAATCTATGGGAATCCATGGGAATTTGTGGGAATCAGTGGGAATTCGTGGGAACCCATGGGAATTCATGGGAATCTATGGGAATTTGTGGGAATTAGTGGGAATTTATGGGAATTCATGGGCATTCAGGGAAATTCATGGGAATTCATGGGAATTAATGAGAATTCTTGGGAACCCATGGGAATCCATGGGAATTCTTGGGAATCCATGGGAATTAGTGGGAATTTACGGGAATCTGTGGGAATTCCTGGGAATCCATGGGAATCCATGGAAATCCATGGGAATTAGTGGGAATTCATGAGGTTTCCACCCCTGGAGAAGCAGCCCCATGCTCCAGGCCAGGAACAAAGCTGGAACAAAGCTGAGATTCCCTCTTGCACTGCTTTTCCTGGCCCTGAGCTTTGGGATCTCAGAATCCCAGAGTGGTTTGGGAGGCACCTTGAGGCTCCTCCATCCATCCCTCCCACCATCCCAGGCTGCTCCAGCCCTTCCAGCCCGGCCTTGGGCACTGCCAGGGATCCTTGGGGCCTTGCCTGAGCTCCCCTCATCCATCCCAGCCTGTTCCAGACCATTCCAAAGCTGGGCTTGACTTCCCATCCTCAGGAAAAGCCCAGGCTCTGTGTGACACCACCTGACACGGGGCCTTTCAATCAGTTCCGTTCTGCTTTCACAAACATTTTGCCTTCAAAAAGAAAAAAACAAACAGCTTCAGCTTGCATCACAATTTCCCTGAGCACTGGGATGGATCACTCATTACTCCAATGAATAAAGTCCAGCCTGAGGGTTTTACCTACTGAAATAATTTCTTACTTAACACCAAGCACCCATAAATAATATTTCTCATATTCCCACCAGTATGTTATTTGTATACTAATTTTCCAATAATGCAGACCTGCAATCATACTTAAAGTTCTTAACGGGGGGTTGTTGGCTTTAAATTTAGATTTTATTTTTATAATTTGCTCTTAGACTTGCCCATAATCATAATTTCACGTTGCTCACTCAGGTTCCCAGCAGTGCTCCTGGATATTTTGCTGCACTTTCACAGCCACTTTATGATGGAGAGAGAGGCATTAAAATGGATGTTCTGTATTACCCACGGACTTCTTTTGGCAAACATTCCCTGCAAAGCTCCAGGTTCTCTGCAGGGGTCTGTGTAGCAGCTCAAGACTGAGCTCTGCTCTGCATTGATTTTCTTCTGTAAATCAAAATTTCCTCCTGTAGTGCATAATCAGAGCTAATTTCATGAATTCATCTAAAGAATCACCACAGCCCGGATTTTGCCAGGCACTGTGGAGTTCCTGCTGTTTTAACTTGTCACATTTACTTTATTTACTTTCTAACTGGTTAATGTCAAAAAAATGGGGGTTTTTTCCACTGAGTCAATGAAACTATTTTTTCTCCTGAAACAAATGAAAAATTCACACAAATTCTGCAAATTAAATATTTTTTAGCATGTTTGGGAACATTTATCATGTTGCAGAACATTTATCAGATTGTTTTCAATCCTTTTATTACCTTAAAAAAGACCTGAGTGAAATTGGAGAATTTGATTGCTCATTTTTATTAAATTTTGTCTTAAAAATGCCTAACAGGAAATTTTCCAAAGTGTTTCAGGGCTTTGACTTGAGTGTGTGCTTTGATGTGTTTCAACAGGTGTAGGGAACAGGGAAATAATTGATAAATAAAATGTTTTCCTGCAAAATCAGGAGATTTAAGTTATCTACCCTTCTGATATCCATTTCTGAGTGGAAATGGAAAATAAAAGACAGAACTCATAAAAAAAATCCAGGTGATGATTTCTCGATGGTTTTCTATTTTAAATAACCCTTCAGCTCTGGGCAGGAGGAAGGGGAGAAGAGAGAGGCAAAAGCAAAAAGGTAAAGAAGGAGAAATAGGAAAAGGAAGGGAATGCTGAAGGCAAACTTGTTGAAATACACACTTTGTCTCTCCAAAACCTGCAGCTTTGGGGAGTTCATTCTGTCACTCACAGAGACGCAGCTGCAAGCCCCAAAGGTCAGAGATTTCCTCTCCAAAGAGATATTTATGAGCTTTTAAGCGTGAGGAGAGAAAAATGTTTTTATTAGAGGGAGGCTGCCAGGAGGGGAATTGATTCAGAGACAGCAAATCCTCCCCTCCCTGGGAAGCCCAATTATCCTGACAGAGATGGTTGAACAAAACCTGAGCAGTGGGGCTGGGAGGGAGGGAGGAGGGCAGAGATCTGAGGAATTTGGGCAGGATGGGATGGAAACGCCCCAGGTGGAGCAGGAGCAGCCCTGGGGACCCTGCAGGTTTATTTGGCACAGCACCCCCGTGTTTGCCAGCTCCAAATGAGATGGATGGTTACAGCTCCTGGCTCAGAATGGAATCCTGAGCTGCCCCTGCAGCTCGGCTGAAGGCAGATCTATCCATCCAAAAAGGAAAATGTTCTGCTTTTCCTCAAGCTTTGCTGAAGTTATGGCATTGCCAATTTGCTCCTGACCTGCCTTGCCCGAGAAGGGATTGATGGGCTGGCAGCACGAGGGGCTGTAAATACCTCAGAGGCAGAAGATGCCTTTAGCCTGATATTTTGGAGATATTTTGCCACTATTTCAGAATTTCCACTGACCAGAGACCCCCTGGGTGAGCCCAGAATCAAAACAGCAAAATCTCTGCAAAACAGCAGAAATGTGAGAAAGGGTGGAGATTAAAAATGTAAGCGGGACAAAGCTTGAGAAGAGAGAAAATAATATTTTATATATAATATTTAAAATAAAAATATATATTATGTAATTATATATATACAAATTTTATAAATGTATATATACATATCTTATATTACATCATATCATATCATATCATATCATATTATATTATATTATATTATATTATATTATATTATATTATATTATATTATATTATATCATATCATATCATATCATATCATATCATATCATATCATACTATATCATATCACATAGAATATAGAATATAGAATATAGAATATAGAATATAGAATATAGAATATAGAATATAGAATATAGAATATAGAATATAGAATATAGAATATAGCAGGCAGTGCTCTGCAGGCCTGATTACAGACAAAATTACACCCTGGTTACAACCAAATGCTCATAAAAGTGAGAGCAGGAGCAGCAGCAGGTATTGATCCTTCACTACTGGGTTTTAATGGGTTTTGAAAGATATTGGTAGAATTTTAACTAAGATTCCTCCATATTTGTTAGGTTTTTATTGGACCATAATAATTTTTTGATACATAATTGAAAGGAGAGTTTTTTAACAGTTGGTTAAGAACTTCCCTATGTATCCAGCTGAATTTATTTTTAATTATTTTTGTCATGCAAGCTTTAATTCTATTTTAAATTGAATTTCCACATTAAAAAATCCACATTTTTAGTTGTTTTTTTTTTCTCTCTCAAGTGCAAGTTCCCACTTGTGGATTTTATACCAATCAATGGGATGATCAGGACTCTCTGTGAGTTCTTCATTATTGATTTGAGGCTCTTTTTTCCTTCAGACAGCCCTGAAGCTGTTTTATTTCCCTGCTATGTGTCTGTTGCCATGATTGTTCTCCCAAATCACTGTTTTCAGAGCACACACTTCACCAATATAATTTAAAAGACAGCGTTTTGTTCAGTGCCTCAAGTATGAAGCACTTTACCTTAAAAACATTCCCAATTCAATGATTGTTCAGATGGAGGGTCAGAGGAGCAGAATATGCTGAGACCCAAACTAAAAATATCTGAATATTTGCACCCTCAGAGAGAAGCATCAGAAACACTTGCAGATGTTGCACAATAAATCACTTTGAAAGGAACTTTACTGAGGGAATTATGACCACTCCTGACAGGGAAATTCAGAGATTCTCTGTGTAAATATTTGTCTTGCTACTTATTCCTCCAGCCTGGTTTCTCTGTGATTTATGGGTTCTGTTCATGGGATTTCTGAGCATTTAATGGATGAGATTTTGTCCTGAGCAGTCCCTGATCAGCTGTGAGAGTGAGAACAGAGTAAAATCTGTGTCAGCCCCAGCAGCACAAAACAGCTTTTTCTCCTCAAACTGCTGCTGGCAAGGCAAGGGAGATTTTAATTCTGGTTTTTACTTAAAGCACAGCTGGAAGCAGAACTGGCAATAGATCATTTTAATGAAGCCAATACCCAATTTAAGAACAGAGAGCAATCTTGGCAGCACAGTGATTGTTTATTACAGGATCTGTGAGGGGAATCAACATTTCCCTCGGTGCAAGGAGTCAGCTCAGCCTGGCCTGGGCCTGCTCCTGCTCAGCTGCAGTGCTGGAGGCCAAACTGCTCAAAAACTGTGTGGGATTCCTCAAAAGCATCTCCTGGAGCTCCTGGCTGGGGTTGGGAGGGAGCTGGAGCAGAGGGTTCAGGGCTGGAGCCTCTGAGCTGGGGTTTGTGGGTGAAATCAGCTCAGCTCAGAGCTGGAACTCTCATTTTACAGGGAATTTTACAGGGATTTTACAGGAAATTTTACAGGGAATTTTATGGAAATTTTACTGGAAATTTTACAGGGAATTTTACAGGAAATTTTACAGGGAATTTTATGGAAATTTTACTGGAAATTTTACAGGGAAAGGCCTCTGGGAATCACTTGTGTGCTGCCTCTGTTGCACTCAGAGTTCCAGGGATCAGCATTGATCCTTGGCAGCATTCTGAAGGAATGGAGAGCAGCATTGAACCCAGACTAAAAAGGGACCTTGGAACACCCAAGAACACCCTGAGAAACAGAGCAAATTTATTTTATCTAGGTTTTTTGTGGCAGGCCACAAACAAACCCACTCCAGGTGAAATCAATGCACAGATCTGATCCCTTTTCCAGCCCATAAATCCAGGGTGACCCTGAATGAAGTTTCCTCTGCTTTAATTAAGAGCTCCCCATGCCCTTGTGCTGATTTGCATTTATCTGAGCAAAGAGTGGGAAATAAACCGGGATTTTGCAGGAGGTGTTTTGCATTTATCTGAGCAAAGAGTGGGAAATAAACCGGGATTTTGCAGGAGGTGTTTTGCATTTATCTGAGCAAAGAGTGGGAAATAAACTGGGATTTTGCAGGAGATGTTTGTGCAGCCAGCACTGGGAGCACGGGCAGGCTGGGGAGCTGATTTTGGTGGAATTTTGGTTTTAGGGCAGGGGAGAAGCCAGGCTGGGTTCCCAAGGATCAGGAAATTCCCCTGGGATTGTGGAGGCTCTGCCCTGCTGATCCTCTGGTGGGAATGAACCCAAAAATTCCTCTATCAATTCACTGGGTTCTGACAAAATCGTTCCTAAATCCTGCACAGTTTCATCCAGACTTGGATTACGGAGATGGAGCTCCATGTGAGGATTTAAAATGTCATTTAACAGCTTGATTATCACTCACTATTCCCTAGGACTGCATTCAGTGATATATTCGTAATTTCCCCGGTAAATGATTCATTCTCAGAACCAACCCCCAAAATTTGTTGCTATTCTTTCCCGCTGCTTCTCTTCTGAAAGAGGTTAAATTTTAGGTGTTATGGCAGTTGGGGAGGGGAAAGAAGAAAGCAGTTTATAAGTGCTGTGCTAAAAGCAATAACATTTGATTTGCAATAAAGTATATTGTATGAAAGTTTCTGGATTATTGGATTCCAGCCCCTGCATTAGTGACTATTCACCTCATCTTCCCACTCTGTAGGGAAAAATCATTGACAATTGAAGTATTTTGATTTGTGCTGTTTAGGCAGTCTGGGCAGGGATGCTTTGCTCTGCCTGGTACTGATGTCCTCAGGAAAAAATTCTGCTCTGGGAGAGAGGGGACTGAACTTTCCTGTGCTTTAAAGTCTCTTTATGAACACGTTTTATGTTCTGTTTATGAACGTGTTTTTTATAGATTCTCACAATTCAGTAGTGTGGCCCGACTCACACCCTTTAAATCTGTCTAATGAGTAAATTTAATGAATTTAACACAAATTTAGCAAGGAAAAAGCTGTGTTTATTGCTGTGATTAATAGGCTCCAGTGATATAAGCAGGTCTCTCAGTCACAGCACTCAATCTGTGCATGGAAAATTTTGGGTTTATTTACTGCTATTTCAATATTTTTGCTGCATGTTTCAAGCTCCTCAGGCACAAAAAGTGTGAAGTTTGCACGATCTTTTAAAATAATTGCATTATTTTAAGGTAAGGGTTGTAGGAGAGGCATCTCCAGAAGGAATTACTTCTATCCCAAAAGAATATGGACAAATCTCCCTCTAGAAATATTTTTTTCCTTTCTCCATTGACTGTAGAGAATCCTCCCTCTGCCCTGTGCTTTTCTTCAGTGATCAAAGCGACTGAATTAAGGAAAACAGAAAATTCCCACATGATTTTCCTTCTCTTGCCCAGAAGTGTTTAGGATTTAATGTGTTTTTAGCAGGCTCTGCAGGCAGCTGAAAGTGGATTTTTAGGGCTCCACACTGGTGCTCTTTGACACCCCTAAAGCACCTCTATAACCTGCCCCAAAGCAAAATCCACTGCATTAAAAACAAAGCTTGGAATGCAGGATGGGCAGGGAGTCTGTGCTCAGCTTGGCCAAAGAGAGGGGCACCAGCACAGAAATGTTATAAAGATGTTAAAATTAAAAGATTTTGCATGTTGGCCTTTTTCTCGCCCTGTTTTACCTAAAATTTCAATCAAATTGTCAAGGATTTGTGGCTTACTTTGGGAAAATGTGGGGAATTCTGGCTCCCTGCACCCAGTGTGCACCTGATTTTCCTCTGCTGCCTGATTTGGAATCTTGAATTTTTTTATTCACAAAATTCACCACTCTCAACAGCAGCAGGGGTTTTTCACCTCAATATTTGCTTTGGTTCCTTTTCTCCAAACTCTCCAGTGTTTCAACAAAAGCCTCAATCGACTCTAATTCTGTCTCCCTTTGCTCACCCTCGTTACTCATCCCCAATTAGCAAATTGTGCTAAATAACATTGATCTTCCCCAGCCCTAATGCTGAAAAGAGCCTTGGAGAACATTTCCCCCTGCAAATTCTGTTTGCTGGAACTCAAAGTGACACAAAGAAAGTTGTGCTGCACTCTGGGGACGTGAATGGAGAAATATTTGATGAAATCCAGACTTGCACTTTAATGGGTTCCTCGGGAAAGAACATTTCACAATGGGAATTCTTTTATCCTGCCATGGTGACAGAGCAAATGGGATTTTCAGAATTAATGAAAATACAATAAAGCAATGTTTTTATTTCCAGAGCTTTTAGATTATGCACAAGTGATTCTGAAAGCATGTCCCAAGCAATTTGAATAAGTTATGAAGTCGAATCCATAAATAAACTTCTTTTCCGAGACAGAATCACTGGCTGCTCATAACATGAAGAGTTTTAATTGACACAACCTTGAACACACACTTATGAGAATTGTGGAGAAATGGTCAGTAAGAAAGCAGAGAAATTTAATTTTATCCTTTTTTTTTTTTTTTTTTTTTCACTCTAGCAAGGCCGTGTTGAAATCAAGCAACCAATTTGCACTCTGTGAAATAAAGAAATATTCCTGAATAAAAGGCATCAGCCAGTGGGGCAGAAGGGCTGAGGTGAGGTGATTTACCCTTCCCATGCTGGCTGAGATAATTGCAGCAATTGCACAGCTCATTTTCATACAAAAGCTTGAAAAGTGCTTGAAATCAGTTTAATCTGCAAGAAACAACAAAGCTTTTCAGGCAAGGCAGCTTTTGTTCCACCAGCAGCAGCCTGTAAAACAGAAAGCACTGAGGAGCTGCCAGGTGGATGCAGTGCAGAGCTCATCACTGGCTCAGGCACAAAAATAAAAGACATTTAAAGGAAAAAAACCTCCAGGATGTGCTGGAAAATCAGAATTTCTGTATCAGGCTCGGTTTTCAGGCCAGTGGGATCACACAGAGAGCAAATCCTTAATTTTGGATGGAACCAGAGAGCACTCGAGGTGAGGACAGGAGTGTCAGTGGTTAAGAAAGAACCAAAGGATTTATTCCATCCTGGTGTGCTGATCCATTACAAAAAGGAAGATGTTTCACTGAGATAGACTTGGAACCACTCCATGATTTCTTTTTTCACTCTTCCAAATGCTTTCTTCTTCCCTGTTTTTAAGCAGTTTAATTTAAAATGCAATTACCCCAAGCGCAGATCACTGAAAGAAAAGGTATTTCTCCTGTTTTCATTGAGTTTGTTTTAAATGAGCACCATTTAATCTACATTTTCCTCTTTAGATTTTCCCCTCTGAGAAGTTTAACAGCAAATGCTGTTTATTATTTATGAGGTTTCTTTCCTTTTGCTGACAGACAGCTGGGGAGAAGGTGCCATTTGTTACTGGCTTTGAAAGATGAAATATGAAACAAGTGCTGGCTCATCCTTGAGCTTCCCACCTGACCTCTGCTCAATCGCTGCACGTCAGCAAGTTAAAATAAATAACATAAAATGCATCACATAATTAGACAAATTTGTCAGACCAGCCTTGTTGACTAATGAAAGGACAAACTCTTCCTCGCACAAATCAAATCCTGGAGCCACAAAACCCTGAGGTGTAAATCCTGGAGTCCTTGGGAAGGGTTGTGTGAATGAGGAATTTATTTTGGGTTTTTTTGCTCAGAGGACAAGCAAAGGGACTTTATAGGAATTACTGAATTACTGGTGTGTGTTTTGTGTCTGGTAGAGGAAAAATAAAGGAAAATTACAAATATTAGCTATTAATTTAAAATATTGATCTTCTGAAGATGATGATCAATCTGATTGATTATCTGATTGAAAACCTGCATTAGGAATAATGAAAGTTCTGTATTTTTGACAGATCTTCAGGAAGCAGAGGCAGAAAAACAGTTTTAAAAACTGGAATTTGGCCAGTGTTGATGTGCCCATGTCTTGGTGCACAGATGGTTGGAGCTGGGATTGTTGTTGAAGGTGCAAATTGTCTTGGGGATTGAAATGCTCCTTGAAACATCCCCTTCAATGGGAAAAGAGCACTCGAAGCACAATTATTTTGGGGGGAAATGATGTGATTTTTCAAACAGCTGAGTCGGTGCTATTGGCTCTGAGGCTTAAAGCTCTCCTGAGTGGATGTGACCCCCTGGAAAAGCTGAAATGGAAATTTTCCCTCTCCCAGGCTGGAGATGTCAGCTCCTCTGAGCTGGAGGAGGAAAAAGGCAATTGGGCGATTTCACTGGTTTCAGGGTTTTTCACTGGCTCAGGTCTTAAACCTTTTAAGTGAAACTGGAGCAGCTTGATGGTGCTGCAGGAAACCAAAATGGGACTTGTCAGGCTGGCGGGCTTGAGCATGAAATTGTGTTTAAGGGCTCTAAACAAAACTTCAGGCTTGGAGAAAATTCCCATCTCAGTTAGCTGAAAGCAAAAGCAAATGTTACCTATTTTAAGGTGTGGGTAAGGGATATTCCAGTCACACCCCAGTGTTAAAAACACACTTTGTAAAAATTTGGTTTCGGGAGAAGGGAGTTAGAGAAGTGCTGAAATCGCAGAGGTCTGCCAAATGCAGGCTGTGTTTTCTGGTGGTGATGTCTTTGTTTCAGATCAGCCCAAACTCAAAATCACTGCATGAGAACAATGAAAATAAATTTCCCATTTTCATAATCATAGAATAGGATTGTAGAAGATATTAAAGATATCTAGTTCCAGCTAACAGTCTTTTATACACGCAAAATTCAATTCACAGCCCAGAAAAATTCTGGTTTTTTCCATTTCCCTGCCTGGAAGGGCTGGGCAAGGACTCACTGCCCTTGGCAATATTCAGGGATCCTTTTACATTTTAAAAAACAACCTTGGTTTTCAGTGTATTGAATACACAGATTTTCCTGTAAAATTAACCTTCTCTCCAAAGAATTCAATATTTTTCCTTGGCACTTCTGTGTTCCCCAGTTTCCATTTTAAGGAGCACCAGGGCAGATGATGGAGTGAATTTGGTGATAATTTCATCAACATGACTCCCACGGGCTGACAACAAATGAGTGACACAAACCAGGGTCACTTTGGGCTTTAGTGAACCCAAATTGCCAATTTTCACCTTTCCAAGAGCAAATGAATGTGACCTCTGTGCACCTGGCACGTTAAAATAATAAAAAAATAAAAAAGAATATTCTGTAGTGGGATGAAAAATCTCCTTTCCAGCCCAAAGCCGTGCTCCTTTTACCTGGGAGTGCTTTCAGAAGGGCTGGTTCTGTTTGACATTTGGATGAAATGTGGCTGCAATGAAATGGGGAGCACAACTTCAAATGCAGAGAATCCAGGCTCCCACAAAGAGCTCCTCCACTGCCACAAGAGCCCTGAGCAAAGGAAGGATGTTGGGCAGGGAAAGGTTTATTCATAAAATCTTTGTTCATCTGCAAAGCCACGCTCTGCCAGCTCGCTCCTAATGAACAAGGCACCACTTTGATTCTTCTGGCTCGGGCAGAAGAGAAAGGAAAAATAATTTCCCAATATTTGATGGAACTGTGTTTTAACTTCTTACGCAGGTTCTGTACTTTCCTCTCTTTACATTTCCTCTCTGAATAAACAAACTCTTCCAATTTCCTCCTGAAAAGTGCAGAATATGCCCCTTGCCTTCCTTTCCCTTGCCTTCCTTTTCCTTTTCCTTTTCCCCTTGCCTTCCTTTCCCTTGCCTTCCTTTTCCTTTTCCTTTTCCTTTTCCTTTTCCTTTTCCTTTCCTTTTCCTTTTCCTTTTCCTTTTCCTTTTCCCTTTCCTCTTTCCTTTTCCTTTCCTTTCCCTTTCCTTTCTTCCTTTCCTTTTCCTTTTCCTTTTCCTTTCTTTCCTTTTCCTTTTCCTTTTCCTTTTCCTTTTCCTTTTCCTTTTCCTTTTCCTTTTCCTTTTCCTTTTCCTTTTCCTTTTCCTTTTCCTTTTCCTTTTCCTTTCCTTTCCCCTTTCCCCTTTCCCCTTTCCCCTTTCCCCTTTCCCCTTTCCCCTTTTCCCTTCTTTTTCCTTTTTTCCTTTTTCCTCCCTCAAAGTGTCCAAGGAAAACCTGGATGTGGCACTCAGAGCTCTGGGTTTTTCCATTGAAAAATGGCTGTAGAGAATTCTGTGGACAATAAATATTTATTTAGATGATGGAGACCAAATTCTTCAAGGTCCTTTCCAAACTTAGGCTGAATAAAGTCACAACAGGAAAGAGCTTTTGGAGGAATAAGTCATGAACCCAAATCCTGAAAGGAAAAGGGCTCAAAGCAGGGCTTGGAACAGGAAAGAACAAAGCCATGGATTAGCTGTAACACAAATGAACAGTTCAAGGGCTCAGGATGGCTGTGGGCAGCTCAGCTGATTACTGGAGCTGATTTAAAATGAGAAAAAAATAATAATAATAATAATTCTGACCTCAGGCTGAGGGTGCTGCTCTGAAGGGCAAATCCCAGGGCGCTGCAGAGCATCCCCAGCCTTGCACTGATGCCTGAAGAGGTTTCTGGGTTTTGTACACAGAGTGTAAATACACAGCAGGTGAATTAATGAACAATGAAATGGCAAATTTGCTTCCTAGCAAGTGTCTGCTTCTCTTAATGGGTATTGATAAATAAAATTTCCATTTCTTCTGCTCTATTAACTACCAAAATTGAACTCTGAGGCTAATATTAAAACAAAGAATTAACAGAATGTGGTGGCTTTAATAAAATCTTTTATATAATCTGTTATAAAGGTGGATTCTGATTCAAAGAGAAAAGCCTTGGTGCCATCTCTGTGTTTCTCCTTTGTGTCCTGCTGAGGTGGCTGCACCTGCCGGGGCCTCACCTTCCCAAATTCCACCTTTGATCCAAACTCCCACTGGAAAAACAATCCAACATCTCCTGTGCTAACCAGATAATTGGGGCTGCAGCAAATTGCTAAATGAATTTGCGAAGCAGTTTTAAGGAACAAATAAACGGATGAGAGAAAATCCCAATCTGGTTATAGATATTGCAAAAGGAAGAAACCAAATTAAAGCCATTGGATCAATCATTAACTGGGAATCACTTTCTCAGTGCTTGCAAGCACCACCTCGGGGTTAAATATTCTGTAAAACTTCAGAGGGGAGTCACAGCATCTTCCTTTGATTTCTTTATAAAAAGTTTGAATGATTGCAGGATTCCCAGCATCTTCATTTGATTTCTTTATCAAAGTTTGAATGATTGCAGGTCATTGGATGCCTCCTTGGAATTATTCCAGTTTCAATTCAAGCGGCAAAAGCAGAGGGATTGAGGGTTATGGAGTGGTTCTCCCACCTTGAAGGGGTCCAGAAAGCTTCCAGGCTCATGGGTGTGCAGAGCAGCATTTGTCTTTAAAAAAATGAAATATATCTTTAAAAAAATGAGATATGTACAAATATGATCTCCAGAAAACAATTATTCACCTTCTGGGATTGAAGGCACAATCCTCAAGGCTTGTCAGACACTCAGGACAAGGACTTGGAGCTGAAATGAGAGAACAAATGGCAGATTTGTGCTGTCCTGAACCCGGGTTAATTGCTGAGCTGTTGGACAGGCTGAGGGAAATGCTGGGTACAGAAATCCACAATTAACCCCTGCTCAGAGAGGGAAATGCCTGCAAGTTTAATGGACTCCCCATCCATTAAACAGGGAATAAAATCCCAAGGGATGGGTCTGGGTTTGAAATCCAGCTGTGTGCTGCACATCTGCAGGGGCTGAATGCACCCCTCACTCTGCAGCTCCTCAGCACATCCCTGTGCTCTGCAGAAATATTCTGATTAAAACTGAAATAAAACCAGCCAAACAAAGCTCTGTGCTCTCACGGAGACCACGGAGGAAAGGTTTTGTTTATTAATTTTAAGCTCCATGTAAATTATATAGAGGGATTATATGCAAGAGTCTTAAAATCCCGAATTCTAATGAAGACCAGCCATACTTCATGGGAAAATTAAGACATCAAAAGCTGCCATTTCAGGAGCAGATTTGTAAATATTTTTGATGGTTTCATTAAAAACAGCATAAAATAGCATGGAGAATGAGCAAGGAAATATTTACCAAAACATCCAAAATACCACATTTCCATGAGCATTAATCCATGTCAAACACAGCCCTTAATTACATAAAAACAACACGTTCAGGCAATGGCTGTGTCATAAATATTTCAAATATTACCTCAGTCTGGTAATGCCATTATCCTGAAAGTCTGGCAGTGAAAGCACTGCCCACATTATTACAGAGAAAGTTAAAATAATACCATTTTTGTGAGTTTTGAGGGAGCCTTTAGTGTTTGCAGCACTTGACCTTTGAATACTTGATTCCCCCAGCTCTGATTTCCTTCCTGACCTCCTTTCCCATGGGAAGGCAAAACGATTCATTTACAAGAAGTCAGAAAGAAACGTCCCCCAAATATCAATTTCCCTGTGAAAATGATTCTCTGTGCTCAAAGAACTGGGAGATTTTGGTGGCTCCAAGCTTGTGTTCTCTAAATATTTATTATTATTATTATTATTATTATTATTATTATTATTATTATTATTATTATTATTATTATTATTATTATTATTATTATTATTATTATTTGTGCCATTCCCAGTGATTATCCAGGTTGGTTTTTAGTCTCATCCTCAGCAGCTCCACTTTGGTGGCTCCACTTTGAGTTCCCCAGTACTTATTGAATTCTGCATTGCTGCTCTTCCCTGAGAGTGGCTCTCAGCTGATTTCCCCTCAATTCCTGTCCATGATCCCACTGTCCTTGTCACAAACTGCTCACACAAACCTGGCACACCAATGTAAACACATTAATCACTGACTGAGCAGAGTATTTTAATGTCAGAGTAGTGTGCAGGCATGTTTGTGCATGAACATTTGTATTTTAGAGGCCAGGATTTAGGGCAGACAGGGAGTGGCACTGCCATAAATGCTGATTTCTTTGGTGATGCCTCCAGAGCATCCCTGCCCTGCTCCCTGCAGCCCCACTGGGTGTCCAAAGGGAAGAGGAGCATGGAAAGCTCAGTGCCTACAGGAAAATGAGGTTTTTAGAAGGAAAATCTCATTTTTCCCTGTGAGACCCTGGCAGGCATTTCCAGGGCTGGGTTACTGCACAGAGGGTGGAAAATCATCTTTGCAATGACTTCCCCACCCAAATGGATCCTTTCAGAGTGGGCCTGCCTTTCTAACAGCAGCAGGGTGAGGTTTGCTAACTGGGACATGACGCATTTGTCACCCACTTTTGTTGTGCTGTCACAATTTGTTACCATCAATACGAAGCCATCCCAACGCTGGGCCAGGATTGGCTCCAATTAAGTGATGAAAAATGACATTTTTGTAAATGCACAGTGCAAAATCCTCCCCGTCTGTCTGAATACAGGGCTGGTTCCTCTCCCAGACAAGCTGAATTTGAGGGATGGGGTGGATGCTCCCCGAATAAATAAATAATTTTTTTTTTATTTTTACTCTCACAGTGCAGAGGGATGGGTCTGTGCCTGCTCAGGGGGGCAGGGGATGATAAATGCTGCCTGTCCTGGCATCTGCAGAAATAATGGGGCTGCATGGCAGAAAACAGCTCTGACAGCACAAAATCATCCCCAACTGCAATGATACCTGCTGCTTTATCATTTATTTTATTTTCAAAATGAGAAGGATTTTAAAAGTGTTTCTCCATTCATGGTTAACGTGGGGGTGTATCTGTATTTATATGGAATTATTTGTATCTATTCACAACATGTTGGCGCAAAAATAATGAGAATTCTTTTGTTGTTGGTGGCTGTGATTATTTCAGCCTAATGTTCCCCCAGAGCCTGAATAGAGCCTGGATTTAGGGGTGGGATTCTTTGAATGGCTTTCAATCAAAGCACCTGAAAGTGGAACAGAAACAAATTAAAGGGCTGAAAAGGAAATGTGGAATTCAATTTCCTCCCTCCTGCTCCTCCCAGGAGGACAAAGGGAGCTCTTGGTCCAGGTTTCACAGGGAAAAGGGGAAACTCAGGTTTGAGCAGATCCTGGTGGGCAGAACAAGGGAAAACTCCTTGAGTCCCACCAGGAGAGGCTCAGGTCGGGAATCCGGAAAAATTCCTGCCCTGGGGAGTGGAAAAACATTGGAACAGACACCCCCAAAAAATGAGTGGATGTGAAACTTTCCCTGGATTTAAATACGGGAATTGTCTGCCTCTGTAAGTGTGCAAACCCAGACCCCAACAAGAATTTAAGCACAGATTTCCCTTCTGCTCCATTCCACCCTGTCCAAACTCAAGTTAAAACTGTAGAAAAAAAAGAACTTTTCTTCTGCCTCTTTTTATATTTACGGATGAAACATCCTGAAGAGAAGTCACATTTATTTGCAGCTAAAATACCATCTGCTCGTGTGTGAAAAAAATGGTGAGTCAGATGGATTTGGGGTTAAAATGCTACATTTAATGGTGGCAAAGTAAAAGAGCAATTTGCATTTAGAACTGGCAAATTTCAGTAGAACTCAATATTTGATTTGATGCCGTTTCCTGCGAGTTCAGAATGTGGCTTTCTCCAGAATTCAGGGGCATTTGGAGGAAAATTGTTGAGATGCTGCATTTAGGAAGCAGAAGAAAATGTGGTTTAACACATCCCCATTGTGGCTGCTAATACACACTGGGAAATTCTGGGAAATTTCCTGTCCTTTCCTCATTCCCATTTCTGTGTCCTTTATCAGTGCCTGCCTACCCTGCCACAAAACTCAGTCTAGATTACCCAAACTCTTTTTTGAGAAATCAAATTTAGTTTGGATTTTTTTTTCCTTTTATTCCATGAAGAAAACCTGTGCTGCTCATGGCCCAACATTGCAGCTGGGCTGAATAATCAGAATTCTTTCCCTTGTTCTTCCATTCCATGAGAAATCTCTGCTGCTCATCCCAGCCTGGTTTCTCACAGACACACACAAGGCTGGCACGACAGATAATTTCTTTATGGAAAAATAAAAAGAAAAGTTGCTTCAGCACTTAACAGATGTTCTCATTTCTGCTTAGAACCAAAATTGCTCTGAAGTTGAGAGTTTCCTTTAATTTCTCTATGTGAAAGTTTCTTGATCGTTTCGATGAATTTTTGATGAACTTTTCAGCCATCATTTCTCCAGCTTCCTCAGATTTTATTCTTTATTTCTGTTGTCATAATTTCTTCAGGTTCCTCAGATTTTATTCTTTATTTCTGTTGCCATAATTTCTTCAGCTTCCTCAGATTTTAATCTTTATTTCTGTTTCCATAATTTCTTCAAGTTGCTCAGATTTTAATCTTTATTTCTGTTGCCATAATTTCTCCAGGTTTCTCAGATTTTAATCTTTATTTCTGTTGCCATAATTTCTTCAGGTGCCTCAGATTTTATTCTTTATTTCTCTTGCCATAATTTTTCAACTTACTCAGGTTTTAATCTTTATTTCTTTGCCATAATTTTCAGGTTCCTCAGGTTTTATTCTTTATTTCTGTTGCCATAATTTCTTCAGTTGCTCAGGTTTTATCTTTATTTCTGCTTCCATAATTTCTTCAGCTTTCTCAGATTTTAATCTTTATTTCTATTTCATAATTTCTTCAGCTTGCTCAGATTTTAATCTTTATTTCTGTTCCATAATTTCTCAGTTCCTCAATTTTAAATTTTATTTCTGTTGTTATAATTTCTTCAGGTTCCTCAGATTTAATTCTTATTTCTCTGCCAATGTTCTCCTCAGCTTGCTCAGATTTTATCTGTATTTGTCCCATTCTCCCTTGCTCAGTGCTTTTAATTTTATTCAAGTGCCACATTTCTCCAGTCGAATAAGGAGATTTCTTTTTTAGCTGTAGATAATTTCTTCAGCTTCCTCAGATTTTAATCTTTATTTCTGTTGCCATAATTTCTTCAGGTTCCTCAGATTTTAATCTTTATTTCTGTTGCCATAATTTTTCCAGGATCCTCAGATTTTAATCTTTATTTCTCTTGCCATAATTTCTTCAACTTTCTCAGATTTTAATCTTTATTTCTCTTGCCATAATTTCTTCAAGTTGCTCAGATTTTAATCTTTATTTCTATTTCCATAATTTCTTCAAGTTGCTCAGATTTTAATCTTTATTTCTGTTGCCATAATTTCTCCAGGTTCCTCAGGTTTTAATCTTTATTTCTGTTGCCATAATTTCTTCAAGTTGCTCAGATTTTAATCTTTATTTCTGTTGCCATAATTTCTCCAGGTTCCTCAGGTTTTATTCTTTATTTCTCTTGCCATAATTTCTCCGGGTGCCTCAGATTTTATTCTTTATTTCTGTTGCCATAATTTTTCCAGGTTCCTCAGGTTTTAATCTTTATTTCTGTTGTTATAATTTCTCCAGGTTCCTCAGGTTTTATTCTCTATTCCTGCTGCCCTGGCCTGGCTCCATCAGCTCTGCTGCTCTTTTGTTCCCTGAACGTTTGTCCAGCAGCTTCCCCTTGCTCCGTGCTGAGATTTGCTCCAGTTCAAGGCCACATTTCCAGCTGAATAAAGGAGGATTCTTTTGTTGAGCTGCAGAATTTTTGGGTGTTTTTTCCTGCAGTTTAACGCCCACTGAGGTTCTCTGAGATTTCTCCATCACTTCAGCCCGTGCCAGCTCGGAGGGGAGCTCAGGGCTGAAAAATGGCTTTTCTCACTGAAAAATGGCTTTTCTCACTGAAAAATGGCTTTTCTCACTGAAAAACCCTCCCAGCCACCCCAGAGCCCCTCCAAAGAACAAGCTGGTAGATAAAACCCCTCTTAATAAGGTGGTTTTTAACAATTAATTATTTTAATTCAGTTATGGTGGATATTTTTGCAGTGGAAGTTGGAGGCACAGCCCTGGGACCAACTTCCCTGGAACATTGGGGCATCTCTGGGTTCATTTCATGCCATAAAAAAAGCCAATAGATGAGAACTCAGGTACAATCAGATTTACAGCTAATATTGGGGATAAATGCATTTTTTAATCTCTTTTATACATGTCCAAACCTTTTTTATTGAGCCTCATGCAAGTCCTCTCTGGGACAAGGCAGCTTTGCTGTTGATTTTGGGGGTTTTCTTAAACTGTATTAATTAAAATTCTCTGGAGTTTTTCCAGCTGATATGGGAATATTTGTCCAGATTTTTCAGATGTGGGAATTCAAGGCACAAACTAGCAGAAACTGCCTGAACTCCATTTATTTGTAAATGAAAAAGTAACTTTTATTTTGAGGAAAAGGAGGGAGGAAGGGTAGAAATGTTGGTGGCAGATGTGTTTATAATTGATAATTTTTTAGAATATAAAAAATAATTAATTTCATACAAGCTGGTCCTTCTTTACCCCCCTTAAGTTTCATTTTCAAACACTATTCCTCAAATTTCTATCCTACAGTTCATGGCCAGCCTGCTTTGCCCAACTTCAAAGAAAACTATTTAAAGAAACCAAGAATTGGAGAAGATATTATCTGGGAAAAGAATGGAAAAAAAAGAAATCCCTCTGAGTTTCTTCTTTTTTGCTGGCACCACTCCTTGCTGATTCAAAAACCACATTATTTGAGCCATCCTTCACTTTTTTTTATCAGAATTTCAGCTCTTGGGGGTTTTTCTCTTTCCCTTTTTTTGCTGCTGTATTTTCCTGCTTCTCTGTGGGTCTGGACCTGCCTTGGGAATCCCTCAGGCTCTGCCACATCCTTTATTTTGTGTTCCAGCTCCAGCTGGGCAGCAGAACCAGCTCCTTCCAAAGCATCCCTGTGCTCCTTTGTGGGCAAGCTGCAGGGATTCCTGGAGAAAATGGATTCTGCACTTTCACACAAAGATATTTATTTCATTTATCTCTGAGGAGTGGTGAGCCCTTGATCTCTTCCTCTATCACATTTGTTTAATTAAGATCAATACTCACATGTCCAACATTTAATACAGGCTCCAAACCTTGTTTGAGCTCACTCCCTGAAAAGTGATTTTGATGTTCATTTTCTGGATTTTTCCTTCCAGGTTTAATGTTTTAATTTTTCCTTCCATGGTTTAACTGCAATTGAGGAAAAATCGTTATTTTCTCAATTTTTGGTTTATTTTTGCAGATGTAACAACACAGAGCCACCCTAAAGATGAAGAATCTTCAGAGTTTGTCCTTGTGAGAAGTCCCTGAAGTTCCCATCTGTGCCAAGTGAAGCTGAAATTTGGTCTAAACACCACTAAAATTGCCTCTTTTTGAAAGGACTGCTCAATCTCTGGCAGAGATTTAGTAATAAAGGAGCTGACACTAAACAGGGCTGAAATTCTCCACAGGTAAAAGCTGCATCTTTCAGAAATAAACTCTCCCCTGAATTCGCAGCTGAGGCTTCTTTCACTCAGGGTCAATCCCATATTTTGCTGGGTTTGCACAAGAATAAAATAATGCAAATAAAAGTCTGGCTCCTTCTCCTATCGCCTTCCCCAGGCTTGCAGAGTTTCTATAAACTCCCACCTGTATTTTGCTGGAAATTGAATGGTTTCAGGAGGCTTTCACACCGTGCTGGATGTTTGGGGAGATTTCCCCTCCCAGCTGCAGCACCCATGATGAAGCTGTAATTGCCTGTGATCTTCTGCTCCCAAAAATTGGGATAAAACTTCTGTGAAGGACTCAGACTTCAATTCAGCTCAGAAATAGGGAGAAGTGGAGGAGACAAAATGTGCTCAGCAGGAGGAATATTGCCTTTGAAGAGAAATTCTAAATATTTTCAGTGTGTGCAAAGGGGTCAGTCCTTGCTGGCACATTCTGGCATTGGTTTTGGATGAGGTAAAAGGTTCCTTTTTCCCAGATGGAAAAACATTGATGAGAAATTCTCTGTGATCTTTGCTGCTGCACCAGAATGAAACACTGGGAGGAGCTGCCTGGGTGGGTGGTGGAGTCTCCATCCCGATTTGATCTCCTGGTTTTGAATTTAGTGAATTGAAACACATCAGAGTGACCAAACCATGCCTGGCCTCAGAGCAGAATTCCTCAGCTGCACCATTGCCTGTCAATGCATTTGCTCCAGAGCAAGGTCAGGGTGTAAATACCTTGAGCAGGGTACAAATTAATGTACCTGTGGCACAAATTAATGAATGTACCTGTGGCACAAATTAATTAATGTACCTGTGGCACAAATTGATCCTGTGGCACAAATTAATGGGGCTGCAGCTCATAGGATGGGGCTGATCTGTGCCTGTGGGGTTTGGCAGGGAATTCACCTCTGAAAGCTGATTGATCTCTGAGAATCCCTCACAGGACCCTCAGTAAAGCTGTGAAATCATCAATGTTCAATTCATGGTCACTTCAGATTTATAACGCAACCCCAAACCCCTCACAGCCTTACCAATCCCAATCCCTTCTCCTGAGCTGAGAACCTGTGCAGAGTGGGAGCTCACTCTGAAAAACCCAATGTGAAATGAGATAGTGCACCAGCAGGCCTGATCCATACGGATAGAGATCTCTCTGCAGCAGAGCTAAGCCAGATTTGATCTTGGGAGGCTGTTCCCAGGTAGGAGATGTTTGATAGGGCTGGAGTCTGAGCCAGGCTGTGTTGCCTTCTGATACAAGGCAGGCGGCCTGGTTTCAGGAAACAGCACGGCGACCCCCTTCCCCGGGGTCGCTCGGGCCTACGAAACACGCGGACACCAATATGGTGGAGGATCAAAGGCCTTTATTCTCTCTTCCCGTGGGGTTTTATAGTCTAGGGGGCTTCTACGTCAGGTGGGGGTCTGTCTTTACCATCTATGGTTAGTAGGGGATGGAAAGTTACCTGGGCAAGTGGAAAATTACCGGAATCCGGTTCAGGGGGCTACATTCCTATGTTAATTTTCTTATCTAAGGGGGCAGGGGCCCTGTCTGCCCGTAACATCACGAGATCTTCCGAACGCCAGGCCCTATCTGCTACAAGGCTGTGTGTGTGGTGCCCAATTCTGCACAGGAGCAGGTGACACTGACACCAATGGAGACACCCAGCAGAGGGAAATTGCTCTGTCTGTGCTGCTGGCTGATCACAGCCCTAATTAACGAGCGTGGGCTTGGTGTTTAGTAAATGAAGATGGAGCAGCAAATTGCTGTTGATGCTGTTATGTCAGGGAGTCGTGTAATTAGTGTTCAAATTCTCATTTTAGTGCTTCATTCCGCTGCTCCTCCCCGTGCTAACGAGAGCATTCCCCGGGCACAGACAGGATCCCCTGTGCCTGCAGCACTGATGGATGTGATGGATGGCCCCAGGAGCTGCTGGATGAGCTCTTATTGCACCTTCATTTCCTGACAGAGCCCTCTCCAGTGAATCCTGATGCAGGCAGAGCAGGAAAACATTCCTCAGCAGCATCTCCTCAGCAGCAGCGTTTGTTCAGCAGCATCTCTTCATTAGCATTTCCTCAGCATTCCCTCATCAGCATTTCCTTCTCATCAGCATTTCCTCAGCATTTCCTCATCAGTTTTTCCTCAGCAGCATCTCTTCATCAGCATTTCCTCAGCAGATTTTCTTCATCAGCATTTCCTCAGCATTTCTTCCCCTGCATTTCTTCCCCAGCATTTCCTCATCAGCATTTCCTCATCAGCATCCCCTCATCAGCATTTCCTCAGCAGCATTTCTTCCCCAGCATTTCCTCATCAGTTTTTCCTCATCAGCATCCCATCATCAGCATTTCCTTTTCAGCAGCATTTCTTCATCAGCATTTCCTTCTCAGCAGTTCCTCATCAGCATTTTCTTAGCAGTTTTTCCTCATCAGCATCCTCTCATCAGCATTTCCTCAGCAGAATTTCTTCATCAGCACTTCCTCAGTGGCTTTTCCTCGACATTTCCTCAGCAGCATTTCCTTCTCAGCATTTCCTCATCAGTTTTTCCTCATCAGTTTTTCCTCAGCAGCATCTCCCACCTGCTGTAAGCAGAGCTGATGAACACCACACAACCCATCAGTGCCCACTTAAAGGATCAGTGCTGTACATCCATCCCTAATTAGCTCTTGCTCTCCATCCCTAATTACCTCTTGATCTCCATCCATCCCTAATTACGTCTCCATCTCCTCCCTGATCCCTTCCCTGGCTGTACCCAGTGCCTCCCCTCCTGCCCTGTCACAGACATCTTTTATGAAAAATCCTTTCTTTAGGATTTTTTTCCTCCTGAGAAGCTGAGAGGCCTCAGGAACAAAATGTGAACATTGATTATCTGCTGCTGTGGAATGCAACAGGTGCATCTGGCATTGGTTCATGTGGTTGTTTCTAATTAATGGCCAATCACAGTCAGCTGGTTCAGACACAGAGCCGAGCCACAAACCTTTGTTATCATTCTTTCTATTCTATTCTTAGCCAGCCTTATGTGATGAAACCTTTTCTTCTATTCTTTTAGTATAGTTTTAATGTAATATATACCATAAAATAATAAATCAGCCTTCTGAAACGTGGAGTCAGATCCTCATCTCTTCCCTCACCCTGGCACCCCTGTGAGCACGGTCACACAGCAGGGGCTGGGTTTTGTCCTAAGATGAAAGGAAACTTTTTTTGTTCCTGTTTTCCAATTTTATTATTGCGGGGTGAATGCAGCCAGGATGTGCACAGGGTGACGAGCTCCTCACACAAATCACGAATCCCTCACCCTCTGTTAATGGGATGGGGGTGTCCTGCTCCTCTCAAATCCTCCCAATTCCATTTTAATTGCTCAAATATCTCAGGATTTTGCCAGATTATTGCGATGTCAGTGTACAAATTCATAGTGGAAAGCATAAAAGCATCCAATCCTATCAACAAACCTGACAAAATATGTAGGATTTCACCAACTTAAGTGGAGCTAATGTGATGGAAATAGTAAATTATAAACCTGAAATATCATGTTTGAATTAACTGAGGGGCATCAGCATTGCAAAGCATCCCACTTGCAATGCACTCAGCAATGCAGAGCGTGGAGGCTGTAAATGGCATGAAAGGAATACAAATTATTTACCCAAATGCCACAAATCTTACAAGGCAAGTGTGGAATATGCTGGGTTTGCACAAGGATTGAAATTAATAGGCATGACCTTTTCCTGCCTTGCCTTTCATCCTCCAAAATTCAGCATGTTTGCAGAACAGGCTCAGTGGGATTTGTTTGTGGGGTTTTTTTTTTAGATCAAACACAGCAAAACTTATGATCTTCTTCCTTTTTTTAGTCAAATAATCTCTTAAATAACAAATATTGTAACAAGCTGCTTCTGAGTGGTGGCAATATTGGATTAGCAGCAAGATTTATTTACAAGCAAGCATCCAGCCTTGGATTAGATTTTCCTGCAGATATTCTGGATTTAATTCTTGGGCAATGGTGACTGGGGAGCCAAAATAGGGGAAGTTTAGTGCATTGGTATAGGTGGTGTTGATTATTTTGGGTTCAGAATGCACCCAGCAAGGGACTCCTGGTTGATTTTTCATTTGTTGTCCTCAGGAGAAAAAAAAATGAAAATAAACAAACAATATTCTCCCACCTCTGTCAGCAAAAATAAACCTGCAACCACGTTTTTCAGGTTTTCTCCCTCTAGGCATCAATTTCTGGCAAAATGCCACAATAAAATTAATTTCCTCCATCCAAACCATATTCAAATACTGAATTGCAGAGGGTTTTTTGGAGCTGGGGATGTGGCAGGGCAAGGAAAACCATCAGGAAATTCCTTCTGAGGGATGAGTTTGGAGCTGTGTGCTGCCCTGTGGCAGCCAGAGAGAGACAGACACAAAACAGGAGGGGGACATCACTGGAGTCTTGAAATATCAGCTTTACAACTCCAGTTTTATAAATATCAGCTTTAAAACCACCAGGAACTCCTGGCTGCAGGGTTAACTTAATTTTCTGATAAAGAAGTTGTGACCTTTTCAAATATTCTGAGTTAAGCTCGGGTCTCACAGGGTCCTTGGTGGCATCAACCCCTCCCTGAGGATTCCGTGGTGTCTCAGCATTAAAATGTTGCAGAGCTGTGACTTGGGGGGCTGTGAAATGCTTGGGAGGAAGAAAATCTCTTAAAAACATCATTTTGTTGTGTTAGGCCATACCTCAGATATTTGGGAGTGTCCAAGGTGTGCAGTTCATTGGAGGATTGGTGAAAATACAGCTGTGGTGTAAATTTTGTGAAAATCTCATGTACAATAACAGAGCAAAAGGCATAATCACATTTTTCTTCCACTGCAAACCAAAGAAAAGATGGAGAGCATCTTATATTTAAGGAGTTTTGGTGTTTGCCTGCACCAAAAACATCGGAGGGAAAGGGGAAATGAATTGCACCAGCAGTCAGACATAAATTAATATTGGAGCTTTGAACTCCAAGTGAAAAATCTCCTCTGACTTCAGCAGCAAATGAATCAAACCTTGGACAAGGTGTCAGTGGCCAGAGGAGCCTCTCCTGACTCGTTATCCATGCTGAGTTTATGGAAGATTAAAAGAAAAGTTAAGATATTTGCCACTCCACGTGTGACCTCGGTACAGATTTCCCACCCAGGCTTTCATTAATCCAATGTTCAAGGCAGTGCTGCTGCAGTTCTCGTGTTAATTACTGTGAGCAGTGGCCTTTCCTTGCCTAATTGCTTTATGGTGAGTTCTGCTGGCAGCTGCTGAGTCCTGAGAGGGGCAGAGGGGCAGCGCAGGTTAATCAGGGGCTGCAGGGACCTTTCAGCTCCTCCTGAGTCCTGACAAAGCTCCTGGCCCAGGAGAGCTCACTGCTGAGGTGCTGGTGCTAAAATAAATGGGTTCTGAGCCTTTCCAAGCACATCCAAAGGTAATGGTGGATCATATGGGTGACATTTCTCTGTGCTGAGGTGTTTTATATATTTTTATATATTTTTTATATATTTATATATATAAATATATTTTTATATATATTTTATATATTTTTTTATATTTTATATATATATTTTTTTAATATATATTTTTATATATTATATATTTTTTATATTTTTTTATTTTTTTTATTTTCTAAACCTCTGGCATCACTACGAAATTGCATCTTCTCTTTGAATACTTATTATGAAGGGTGCCAAAAATAATTTTGCAAGAGTTAGGGAACACCAGCATTAAAATGCCAACGCAATTTCGCTTTGGTCCTTTTCCCTCTCACAGAAAAAAAAAAAAATGCCACAGCTAATTATAGACTCTGTGCTACCTCTTTCACAGGGATTTGTCTTTTTCAGTGCCTCCATGGAAATGATGTCTGAGTCTTCTGTCACAGACAACTTTTATGAAAAATCCTTTCCTTCGGAATTTTTCCTCCTGAGAAGCTGGGAGGCCTCAGGAACAAAAGGCAAACATTGATTATCTGCTGCAGTGGAATGCAACAGGTGCATCTGGGATTGGTCTCATGGGGTTGTTTCTAATTAATGGCCAATCACAGTCAGCTGGCTCGGACAGAGAGCTGAGCCACAAACCTTTGTTATCATTGCTTACATTGGGACAGGGGGAGGTGAGATGGGAGTGCTGGGTGTGATGGAACCACTCAAAAACCCTGAATTCATCTCCACAGGGGCTGCTCTGGCTCCGTGCCAGGAGAAGATACTCAAGTGCTAAAAAAAAAAAATATAAAAATAATTTAAAAAATTATAAAGGAAAATGATAAATGAAAAAGAAAGGATTGTTGCTGTTTTTGGAAATGTTTTGTTGTGGAGGCCTTGGAGGAGGGCCAGCTCCTGCTCCTGTCACCTCAGGTGTCCCCAGGGCCAAGCAGAGCAGGGGTTGTCCCTCTGCAGAGCTGCAAGGACCTCATAACAAGGACATGGACGTTTATTCAGGGATTTTTATTCCCCAGTGCCTCTGGCACTTCTCTTTGAGGTGATGGCATTGTGTTCATGGATTCCTGCTAAGCACATGGATAAATTCCTTCCTGACCGTTTGTAAAGAGCTGAAAGCTTTTAATGCAGTTGCTGGTTGATTTTTGAAGTCAAAAATCAGTCAAGCCCCTGGAGGTGAAATGGAAATTCCCATTTTCCCTATAGACCATCCATAGAAACCCAGAGTTAAACCCCCTGATCACCAATGACCCTTTTCACTGCAGGAAATATTTATGTGGGGTGCCAGCAGCTTGCAGTGACCTAGAGGAGATTGTTGGGAAACAATTCCTTTCAAACATGTCACTCAAAATGGGTGAAATTCCTACGGCTGGTTCTGTGCTAACACTTTATACAAAAAGGCTAATTCCTAAAGCACCTCAGAAAATCAGGCTGCTATTAAAATCCACAAGGCTCCATCTGGCATCCTGCTAAGGAGAACTCTGCTGTGTTTCTATTCATTAGCTGTATTTTTAAGAATTGACAACCACCAATTATACACAAATAAATGGTGCAAGAGGTTTTATTTGGAGTTTTTTATTAGCTGTGCAGTCTTAACCAAGATGTTTGCAGTTGTTTTCTTCCTTCTTCCACCTGCTGATGTAAGAGGCACTTTGAGGAGATTTGGACTGATTCAGGATAAAATTTTGCTGCTGTGCAATAGAATTGAGATTATTTGCTATTGACCCAGAGCATTTAAAGCCAATAACCTGAGGGGAATTCTCGCCTGGTAAAACAAGCATGGAACAGAGGAGCTGGAGCTCTGTGAGAGGGGCTCTGCAAAGGCAAGGAGCTGCTGAACAAAGATCTGAAATCAGATGAAAGCCCAGCCAGCCTGGAGAGGAGCTGTGTGGTGTTTGCAGGGGGCCCAGGATGAGGGAAGAGATGAGGATCTGACTCTGTGTTTCAGAAGGCTGATTTATTATTCTATTCTATTCTATTCTATTCTATTCTATTCTATTCTATTCTATTCTATTCTATTCTATCTATACTAAAATAATAGAAGAAAGGATTTCATCAGAAGGCTTGCAAGGAATAGAAAGGAATGATAATAAAATCTTGTGGCTGACCAGAGAGTCTGAGCCAGCTGACTGTGATTGGCCATTAATTAGAAACAACCACACAAGACCAATCACAGATGCACCTGTTGCATTCCACAGCAGCAAATAATTATTATTTATGTTTCATTTGGCTGAGGCTGTGTTCATTTACAGGATGGATTTCCAAGGTTGGGCTCTTTAATTAGGAGATTGAACTTTGAGAAGACTTGGGTCAGTTCTTTGGGTCAGCAAGAGATTTGCTTTGCCTGATGCACAGTTAAAATGGATGAGATGTGGTTTGTTGGGGTTTCTTTTTGATTTTAGCAGGCTTTCAATTCTCTCTCCATGCACCATTTCCATGAATTTCCATTTCCCTGCTCTGCCACAGGTCTGACACTGCAGCTCCTGAAAGGTGAAGCCTGAAAAGTTTCTGAAAGGTGAAGGATTCAACATCTCCCCTTTTCTCCCCTCTGCAACAGCATTCCCAGGCTGCTAATAATGGATAAGATGGGGGCAACTTGACAAAAAATCAATGTATCACCAAAAATGATACTGGTTTGGGGTGAGGGAGATGTTTCTTCTAACCAGGGGAGTTAATTTAATTTTTAAAAACTGGTAACTCCTGTCAGCAGCTTTATTCAAGTCTTCCAAAGGTAGTTTTGTGCCTGGCTTCCTTGGTTCCTCGTTAGAAAATTGTCAGGAATTTATTCCAGAGGCTGGCATCCCTTTTGGGGAATTTCACTCTTTTAAACTAAAGAATTTTTCCTCTGGTTCCTCCTGTGTGCGATGGCAACAGTAAAAAATGGGTCCCAAAACATTTACCTTGCTCATAGGAACCAAAATTCAAATCCATAACTCACATACACTTCTTTTTAAAATTTCATTAAGCAAACAAACCTCCTCAGATTGCAGTAAATTTTCTGTATTCGCTGCTAGCTGAAATGTTTCTTAAATCAAAACAGCTCTTATGGATTTGTTTGATATGAGGAAATTAAAGTAAAATAAAGCACCTGCATGTGGAGAAAGGAGCTGCTGGGTCAAGAACAGCTTGGTTGGGAGTTCTCAGGATGTTCAGGGCATCAATCACAACCCTCAGCAGACAATTCTGGGTTGGGAATTCTTTGTTGGAATCTCCCCACATGGAAAAAAAACCCTTTAAAACTGATAAAAGGAATTGTCAAAGTGATAGTGGGGGTATTGGAGCGTGGGAACCAGAACAGAGCTGGATTTGGGGAAGGAAATTCAGTTTGCTGCAGCACGAGGAGCCAGCAGGGCCAGGGGAGGCAGCTGCAGGTTACGGGGGCAGGTTAGATGGGATATTGGGATTTTGGGATATTGGGAAGGAATTCCTGGCTGTGAGGGTGGGCACAGGTGCCCAGAGCAGCTGTGGCTGTTGTGCACCCCTGGCAGTGCCCCAGGCCAGGCTGGAGCCCCGGGCACACTGGAAGGTCCCTGGGGTGCAATGGTAAATGAGCCTTGCTTGGTCGTATCCTATGCAAGCTGTTCCAGCTCCAGAGCTCAGTCCCCAAGGGCACTGGGTGCCAGAAGCCAGCTCGCTCTCAGACCAAGGCTGCGGGTTAGTTCCTAGCAAGCAGGGAGATATTCAGCTCTTAGTGATCAGGCAGCTCTTGTGATTTCAGCTTTGCTTGCTAGGTAGCTTTCCCTTGGCCTAAGGCTCCAGCAGACGGCAGAGAGAGGAGAAGCAGAAGACGCTGGCTGTTCCACGAGTATGGCTTTATTGGAGGGTCTGTGAAGGGTCTCAGCTCTTCTTCTTCGAGTTAGTAGGGGTACAGTGTGCTACTTTATACCCTTGGCCTGGATCCAATCCTGACCAATGGCAAAGGTGTTAGAGTGACCATAAGTGACCAATGGTAGGGTTTAACACAATATTGCCTTACATGGCTATAGGGATAAGGTACAAGGCGGATGTCCCTGGAGACAGGAAACTTCTTTGCTGCTGTGTCAGCATTCTATTCTCCAAGGGGCCCTGGCTAAACCTGAGGGGTTTACTACACAATGGGATCAGCTTTAAGGTCCCTTCCAACCCAAAGCAGCCCAGAGCACCCCTGGCTCTGGCACCTGCACCAGGATGGGTTTTCTCATCACCTTTGTGTGCAAACCCAGCCCAGCTCAGGGCAGGGCTGTGCGCAGGTGCTAAAACAGGAGAGGAGACAAAGCTGCCTGTCTCCTCCAGCCTTAAAATATTCATGTATTTACAGCAGTTACAGCTACCAGCTGCATGGGTATCTGCAAATATCAGCCAGGGCTGAGCAGAAATGAGAATAAATAACCAGCAGGGCTGGCTGGCAAATCCAGATCAGTGTTGAACATGCACAGTGGGAATTGGGGGTGAGCATGGGGCACTGCATTGCCAAGCAGCTCACGATGCTCCTGCTGCCTCCAGCTGCTCAAGGAGCCTCTCCTGCTCCCTCCCAGCTCCTTTTAAAGAGTTTTTTCCTGACTTTTATGAGGCTCTTTCTGTTAAGTAGATCAGCTCACTGAAAATTCTGCTTTCATGAGCTCGAGCAGATCCGTCTGGACAGGTCTGTTTTATCGTGGGTAAGAAAATGAAATGGGTTAATTTAAACCCACACATTGGGCTGGATTCGCTGTATCTGTCAGAAAAAGCAGAAATCAGAGTATTCTCACTGTCTTTTGTGCCTGGAGAGAGCAGAGAAGCTGTAATAGCAAGAACCAAATACTCAGACTGTTCCTTTTTCTCCTGGAGCTGCTTAACACAGTGGCAGAGTCTGAATCTTTATTGCTTTTGAACAAAGCCAGTGTTTTATTTTGATTGCCAGCTTGTCAGATTTTAATAGCATAATCTATGTAGCTGAAAGTAGGAAAGTGTAGAAATAGAGTCTTTTATCTGCTTTCATATTCTAATTCCTATGAGTATTTTTGTAATAACTGCAAATCCAGGAGGTTTCTGAAACGCGTTTATGAGCAAGGCATTTCAGAGCCATGAATGCTCGCTTCAGAAGGGCCTGAGAGACATCTGAGAAGCAAGAGATGGCATTTTCCTGTGCATTGTCCTTTTCCTTGGCACTGCAGCTCCTCAGGACCCTCTCAGGCCCCAGCACACCCAGGGCACCACAGAAAAACCCAACCAGCAGGGCCAGGGATGCTCAGGAGAGCTGGAGCCGCTCTGGGCTGACAGCTGGGAAAGGTCACCAGGTTCAGTCAATCCCTGTCATTTCCAGGGGAAGGGAATGGGGACGGAGCCAGCAGAGCCCTGGGAGGGATTGAGACAGAGTAAGGATCCATCCTGAACTAGGTAAAGTGTCTGAGAGAAGTGAAGAGTCTGTGGAGCTAAAGCTGAAGGAGAGGCCGCGTTCCAGAGACAGCAAGGAGACAGAGAAAGAAAACCAGAAAAACCACGAGGTCAATCTGCCCCCGACCTAGGAATTCCTCCGATAAAGAAGAATTAGTGCTAAGTGTCATGCAAGATGAATATGTATGAACTTATTGTGAAACTGTATGCATATGCATTTGGAAGGGGGATAAAAGGAGGTCTGAAATCTTCAGGGGTACGCATGCCCTTTTGGGGAGGCTTGCGTCCGGCGCGCGTCGTAATAAAAGCATACCGGGCTTTACAACTTTTACAAGTTGTGAGGTTTCTTCTTTTCTCCGCAAAACAGGATCCAGGGTGAAGCCCCCCAGGATTTGTCAGAGCTGGCCCTGCTCCTCACAGGAATGGGAGGCTGGATGGTGGCTGGCCAAAAAATGGGATTTTTGTGGTGGCAAAGCCCCAGGGGATTCACAGCTCACATCTGATCCATCAAAACTGAGCTTTCCTGAGAAAAGTTTATCTGGGGAGGGGATTATTTCAGCCAGACTTGCAATCCAGAGGAAAAAAAAAAATCCATTTTTTGAGCTCAGCACCTTCTGTTATTCCTTTATTCTGCCAGGTTTTTGGCAGGGAGCCACACGGGCTGAAACTCCACAAGGAACAGAAATGTGAAGCCCAGTAAGAGGTGAGCTCCAAACCAGGGAGCCCTCAGGTCAGATACCCAGGTGTTCCTGCAGGGCATCCTGCTGAGATCCTGATAAATGGCACAGCAGAGCCCCACCTTGGGCTGCACCCCTGGAACTCATCACAGCTTCAAGGAATTGTGAAGGGGCTGAAGAAAAGCCAGGAGAGCTCTGCTAAAACATGAAATAAACGTGAATTCTTTGCTGCCAAGTGAATTAAACCCGCCCTTCGTGGCTTCAATTTTCCATTCATTTTCTGTTCCTTCACATCCAAACCATTCATTTTACACCCAAAACCTGAACCATTATCAGTTCATTGTAAAGCTTTCCTTGAGAGCAGTTAAAATCCAGGATTTCCCTAATTTAAGGGCCAATAAACCTTTCCTCTCTGCAAGTATTTTAGGGAGTCTCAAGCACTGCTTACACTTCATCCTCTGGATGTTTAATCTATACTCTTTTAAAGCCAATATTTTTTTAAAATAAATGACGTTAGTATAACAACATCACTTCCTAATCAAATATTAATGCTTTTCTAAATGTTTATTATGTTGTTAAATTAAATTATTTCCGTGCACGAGCAGAACAGAGGACTCCCATTCTGCAAAGAAAACGGTGTTAAATCAAATATTTGGCCGTTTAGCAACAGTTTCTTTGTTTTCTCTTCCCTTTTAATTTCCTAAAATTGAAAGGAGAATCACAAGAAAAAAAATTAAAAAGGGAAAATGTGGGTTTTTAAATTTGTTTTTTTGAGAAGGTGTATTTAAATATAGTTTATCAGAGACAATAATTCCACAGGTGCAGTGCTAATAAAAGAACCAAGAGTTACCCCTGGCTCTGAAGGATATTTCCCACCAAAGGCTGGGATTTGCTCCTTGTCAGAGCACATCTCCATAAATCCCTGCGGAGTTTGAGGGTGAAACCATCAGCTCTGGATAATCCCTCCTGCAGGCTCAGGGTGACAAATGCAGTTCCCCTGCAATGGGTGGCTCTGATCCCTCCCTCTGCAGTGCCACCTGAGGGGCTTCATCTGGTTTTTAAGCATCTTCACTGCTTTAAGACACTGCCATGAGTTGTTTGGAGCTGCCTTTATTCAGAGAATCTCAAAGAATTTCAGCACCAATTACAGCAGAGACGAGCAGCTGAAATTGTTGAGCTGGTGGCACAGAGGGCACGTTCCTGAAAATCCTTTTGTTCTGTAAAACAGCTCTGAAGACAATAAACAGGGACAGAGAGCAGAAGGCAGGAGATGAGCAAGGCAGCAAAGGAAAACCAAGCTGAGTTTATTTCTATCTCTCGCTATTTTTATTTTTTTCCATTTGGGAGCCTGATTGCTCTGAAAATTCAATCCAGTCGCCAGCTCCTTTATCAAAATTGTCTTCAGAGCTACAGAAATTCACAGAGAGCTGTTAAGATAAAGTTGTTTGGAAGTTGTTATTGCCCAGCACAAAGCACTGCCTGTAGCACTGACAATAACCCAGGAGAATTCTGGTTTGTGCCAGCACTGACAATAATCCAGGAAAATCCTGGTTTAGATGGAGAGCAGGGAATGCCAGCACTGACAATAATCCAGGAAAATCCTGGTTTGTGCCAGCACTGACAATAATCCAGAAAAATCTTGGTTTGGATGGAGCAGAGGGAATGCCAGCACTGACAAAATTCCAGGAGAATTCTGGTTTAACTGGAGAGCAGGGAATGCCAGCACTGACAATAATCCAGGAAAATCCAGATTTAGATGGAGAGCAGGGGAAATGCCAGCATTGACAATAACCCAGGAGAATTGTGGTTTAACTGAGAGCAGGGAATGCCAGCACTGACAATAATCCAGGAAAATCCTGGTTTGTGCCAGCACTGACAATAATCCAAGAAAATCCTGGTTTAGATGGAGAGCAGGGAATGCCAGCACTGACAATAATCCAGGAAAATCCTGGTTTGTGCCAGCACTGACAATAATCCAGAAAAATCTTGGTTTGGATGGAGCAGAGGGAATGCCAGCACTGACAAAATTCCAGGAGAATTCTGGTTTAACTGGAGAGCAGGGAATGCCAGCACTGACAATAATCCAGGAAAATCCAGATTTAGATGGAGCAGGGAAATGCCAGCATTGACAATAACCCAGGAGAATTCTGGTTTAACTGGAGAGCAAGGAATGCCAGCACTGCCAATAATCCAGGAGAATCCAGATTTAGATGGAGAGCAGGGAATGCCATCCAGAGTTTGAGGTCCTGCTGAGGGAGCCCTGCAGGTTTGGCACCAATGGGTGGCACTGGGGGCTTCCCAAATTCTGCAGGGACAAAGTCATGGTGGAACTGGGGTAAAATCCTCTTTTTGGAGGATTATTAACAACACCTGCCCCTCTGGCCATGCCTGACTGCTGACAGGTGTTGTTGGACACACTTTAGCTTTGATTCAGATCTCAGGAAATCTCAGCAGAAAAACCTGAATAGACCTGAAATAATACAAGTGAGAGTATGATTTTAGTAAAACAAACCATGCTGTTAGAAAGCTTTGGAAGGGTTTTTAGAATATTATTTTAGTGAAACAAACCATGCTGTGAGAAAGCTTTGGAAGTGGTTTTTTTATTTATTTATTATTAAGCAATTTTGCTGTTAAAGCAGTGCTTGGTTTACAGCAACATAATGAAATAAAAACTTCACTAAGAGCCATGAAGAGCTGGGGGGTTCTGGGTGGCATTTTGCTCCGCAGCTGTCCTGCAGGGAATGCTCAGAACTCCAATGCTGAGACAATATCTCAGCAGTGATTTGATGAAGGCCTTTATTGCTGCAATAAAAATCTGCTCCCTTTTTTTTCAGAGCACATCTTCATCTTCAAAAAAAGCACTTGGGTTTGTTCTAGACAATGTTTGTAGCTGATGGGACTTTTTTTTCCCTCCCCTATTTTCAAAGTGATGAGCTCAATTTCCAATATCGTTGTTGCCACCATTGATTTTTAAAAGAAGAAAATGAAAAGTGAGTTCAGGTGGATGTTTTCTCACCAACTCAACATCCTGAATCAAGCACTGGATGTAATTTATATATGTGGTGTTCTGAAGAAAGCATTGTCTGTCTCTGGATAAATAATTGATACTTTTTAATATTTCAGCACAATCAGTACAGCTGATGTTGCTTGGAAAAAATTTTTTTCCCTATCCAAGCAGCAAAATGTTCCTCAATTCAAGTTATAGAAAGGGTTTTTAAAATTGTGTATATAAAGGGTGATGCTGAAAACAATAAAACAGCTCTCAGATGGGAACTTGTGCAAAACACTTGCAGGAGTGGGTTTTAATTATTAACTAGTGAGGGAAAATTTGGTAAAACATCATGAAACAAGTTAAAAAAACCCTGAATTCCACAGAGAATTTTCAGATATTTACCTGCATTTAAATCCCTGGGTATTGTCACTGTTAGGGATCTTTATTTCAACATAAATCCTGCTCAGTTTACATTTCCAGGTGTGGGATGTCCTTCAGGACTTTGCCTTTTTGTGGGATTTTGAGGGGGGATTTTGAGCCTGCCACAGGTGTTGGAGATATTCAGTATTCGGTTTGCTGTGGTCAGGTGGTGAAATTCAGTTTTACAGATCCTGGCGCCATTCCTTGTGATCCTGGTGTCCTGTGACCCACAGATTGGGGTTGGTGCCATCCCTTATGATCCTGGGGCCATCTGACTCACAAATTTGGGGTTGGTGCCATTCATTGTGATTCTGGTGCCATCTCTGATCCACAGATTTGAGGTTGGTGCCATCCCTTGTGCTCCTGCTCCATCCCTTGTGCTTCTGGTGCCATCTGACCCACAGATTTGGGGTTGCTGCCATGACCTGTGATCCTGATGCCATCCCTTGTGCTCCTGGTGCCATCCTTTGTGACCCTAGTGCCATCTGACCCACAAACTGGGGTTGGTGCCATCATTGGTGATCCTGGTCCATCCCTTGGCATCAGGTGCCAGGGAGGGCTGTTGCAGTAAAACTGGAGTAACACAATATAACCGCAATTTACCATCATTTTCTTGACCCTGTGTGTCTATTTGTGACCCTTTGTGTTTATAATTATACCCACACATTGAATTTTCTAGCAGCTGAAGTGTAGGATATAAGAATGGAAGAAAACAGAGACAAATGTGGATTTTTTTGTTGTTGCTGCTCTTTTGATGTAGAATTTAAAAAGTACAGCTGTGAGATCAAGCCAGGTTTGGGTTGCAGGTTTTGTTTTGTTTTTGTTGGGCTTTTTTTTCCCCTCAACAAAGATGTTCAGGAAGTTCTTTAAATAAGGACCCTGGGCTGTAGATTTGTCATGCAGATTTCCCAGCAAGCAATTAAAGCTGCACGTTCAGAGGCATTAGATGAGGCAGATGAATTCCTGGCAGGGGAAAAGCAGCAGATCTTGAGGGATGCTGACAGCCCTTTATCTTCAGACAGGAAAGAGCCTGCCTAGGAAGCCCTGCAGTAAGTAAATTATTTACTTCATCGTGTGCCACTTAACAATTCTGTTATTTGATTGTTGAGGACTTAGTAGAAGAGTGAGAAAGCCCAATTTGTCTTCAGCAGAGTTTCTCGGGGAAGGAGATTGGGTTTGTAAGAGCAACAGGAAGTGTTTTCATCCCTTATCCTAATTTAAAGCAAATTACTGGAGGTTTTTTCCCTCTCCTAATGGCAGTAGATGTCCTGTAATGTGGAGACACTCAGCAAAGCAGTGCCAAATGGGATTTGTGCCAAAAGCCATCAGTTTGTGTCCAGGGAAAGGAGAAATCCAGAGTGGCCTGCATAAAGCTGCCCTATCTCACAGGGGTCTGTGGGGACAGAACAGCTTCAGATTGACCTAGAGCAGGTCTGGATGGGATATGAGGGAAAATTCTTCCCTGTGAGGGTGGGAAGGCCCTGGAATGGAATTCCAGAGCAGCTGGGACTGTTCTGGATCCCTGGCAGTGCCCAAGGCCTGCCTGGATGGGCCTGGAACAGTGGGAGGTGGCCCTGCCATGGCAGGGATGGGATGGATTCCAATCCAAACCATTCCCTGATTCTGTGATATTTCCTGGGATTTATAGACAACCAAAACTTATTTCCAATTCCATCACAAACCACAGGAAATCAATGCAAGGTTCTCAGTTTGCTGTGTGCTCCTGCCTCTGCCCACAGCCCCTGCCAGGGCCTGCCCTGGTGCTGCTCACAAATACACTCACACCCTCCTGATCCTGCACAGTTCAAAAGGGAGCACAGAACACCACCAAGCCCAGTGTTGTTTTTCATTCCCATTTATTTTTCTTTGTGATTAAACCCAGCTTTTGATGTTCCAAAGCATGAGTGCATCTCCCTCACCCTGAGCTAAAGAAAACCAAACCAAACCCAGCCCCAAATCCTTTCTCTGGTGAGCAGTTCACTAGAGGGTCACCCAGGAACAAGCTGAATGTGATCTGAGCCTTTCCAGCCACTCCCCAAGTGATCAAAAATTCATTTCGGCCAGGTCACTTTGGTGAAACAGAGAGGTGGGAACTCCCTCTGTGCTGGAATGTGAATTTGCTGCACTCCCTCTGCACTGGAGTTCTGTGTCTGCCTGCAAAAGTATTTCACACAGCTATTTCTTATTTCCTGGGTGAGGGAGTCCATTTGGCTTTAAACCTCCAGTTATTTTACACCATTGCAGGGAAAAATAAGCTTGTTTCTAAGAACAGGCTCCATTTGAGAGTGTAGTTTGTTGTGTAATGAATTCTCTGATTTGTGGCAGCCTCAGAGACTGTAAAAACCCTTCCAGCTTGCAAACCTGAAGTGCTATAAAAGTTTGAAGGCATCAGATATTATTCAGGGAATTATTGAAAATGGTGTTGTTGAATGGCTGAAATGAGGGGAAGCAAATTTGCATTGAAAACAAACAAAAAGCAAGAAGGGAACTGCCAGGGAGCTGCCAGGGAAGCAGAGAAGGCAGAGCTGGCCAGGGAAGGGCTCAATCTTATTTTAATGGTCAGGGTCACCTGTGCACAGTTTTATCAGGGAAAATCACAACTGGGCACACATGCAAGGGATATATTGAATAAATGCAAAATTCTCACTGAGTCCCCTCTGTCTCTGGGGGTAAATTCAGATTGCTGCTGTTTGAATGGGCACAGGTGAACAAACACCCACCCACTTCAGGCCTTGGTTGGGATGTGGTGTTTTCCTCCAGGACTGAGCAGAAATCATCATTTTATCTTTGATTGTACCTCTGGAAAGACTTGGGATACAAATCCATCCAACTGATCAACCATGGATGTATCATTGATCTAACCTGGACTCATTTAGTGATTCCTATTCACTAATTCTGGCCATTTGACTCCAACACTGCACGTGCTGTTTGTGTGCTGATTCTTGGGTAGAAATTCCAAATAATCAAATTCCTGCCCCACATTTCCAGCACAAGCCACTGCCCTGGTTATTCCCCAATGATTCTGAGTCTCCTTTGTCCTGCAAGTCAATAAATTAGTCATTCATTATCCTGCTAATGAATTACTGGCCTGGAGAAGAGACTGCTGTGACAAGAAGGAGCCAACTCAGTGTTAGCAGCACAAATGTAAAGCTTGGAATTAAAGCAGAGCTAATATTTAATCTTGCTCTCATTTCACCTAAACTGTTTGAGCTCAGGATGCAGCTGGAAATCACTCCCAGTGAAAATTCTGTGACAAAAAATATAAAAGTGCCAGTGACCAAAAGGAAAGATTTGAAATTAATAATTCAGAGTGGCAGAGATAAAGCAGCCACATGATGCAAACAGAACTTTAATCAGATGGAATAGTTCTGTTGAGTAATAAAAGCAAAGAACTTTCTTGTCTTAGGGCCAATAATTCATTTGACCTGACAGTTATTTCAGAAGGCCTGGATGGCTTCAAATGGGAGTTTCTGGGGGATGCTGTGCACTGATAGATTTGGTATTTGGCAGCTATCACAGCACTTTATTCCTGAAATAAAGGTTTTGTACTCCAGGCACACAATTAGACACAAGCACTGCATTCATCTCCTCTTGCCTAACTTCCTATCATTATTTGTCAAAATCTTTTCTCACCATTCTTTTGGCCCTGTCAAAACTGGATTACTTTTCCTTTAGAAAGTGATTCAGCTCAGCTGAAGTTAGTAGGGTTGGGTTTTTTCTCCATCACTTATAAGATTAGCTCTGATAATGCTGCTTTTGCTGCAAGCACCTGCAGAATCCACAATGTGTTAGCAGGGCAGGGTTTCATGTCGACATCATCTTTTTTTTACACACTCTGTCTTGTCCTTCTCCTCCTGCTCAGCTACACAATGTTTCTATATTGTCATTTAATATAAAACAATATTCAGAGGGTGTATTACAAATAGAAAATATCTTCCTCTGTGCTAAGATCAAGTGCATGACAAAGCACTTTGATTTATTTTCACTCCATAGCCCTGTCCATTTTGTGTTTATCCCATAAAACCAATTTACACTGTGCTTTAATGTTTTGCTTGGGTTTGTTTTTTGTTTCTTTAATCAGAAATATCAGAGATATAACAGCTGACAGAATAATGCATTGGGAAGATGTTTAACTAGGAAATTATTTCCTTCTATTTTAACTCTTTGTGAATTCTCCTCAGAAAAGTTAGAGTGAAATGCAGGACTGATTTTTTTCCTCCTTAAGTGATCATTTAATGGTGTGGGCAGTCTGAGATGAGGGATGCTGGAGTCTCCAGACAGAGATTACATTTAATTCTGTGGGTAGTGTGGTTTGATGGGAGGGATGCTGGAATCTCCAGACTGAATTACATTAATTCTGTGGGCAGTTTGAGAGGAGGGATGCTGGAATCTCCAGACACAGATTACATTTAATTCTGTGGGCAGTTTGAGAGGAGGGATGCTGGAATCTCCAGACACAGATTATATTTAATTCTGTGGGCAGTGTGGTTTGATGGGAGGGATGCTGGAATCTCCAGACACAGATTATATTTAATTCTGTGGGCAGAGTGGTTTGATGGGAGAGATGCTGGAATCTCCAGACACAGATTATATTTAATTCTGTGGGCAGAGTTGTTTGAGGGGAGGGATGCTGACAGAGATCCGTGCTGTGCCTGACCCTGCTCACTCTGCCAGCCCTGGGATTTCCCTGGCTGCAGCACAGGGAGGGAATCCCTGCTCATTTCCCTCAGCCAATTCCAGCAAAAGGGTTTCACACCATGGAGAGCAGTAAATCTGTGCAGGGCAGAGGGGATGGCAGCCCTGCCCACAGCCACTCTGCAATAATCCAAATAATCCATGGGTTCCTGCTGCAATTTACTGCTCAGCACAACCACATTTATTCCCTGCACAGACAGCACTGGTACCATTGGGAGCTGCTGATAAGCAAAGGAGAGGGAAAGTCTATTCCAGCATTTCCAGGGTCCTGTCACCCATAAAATCAAAGGGGAAACAGTTATAATGCTGAAAGGTGCTTGCTGTGATGAAGGGTTACAGTGCAATGAATTCCCATGGGCAATTAGACTCATTCAGAGCCTGATTCCATACAGCAAATGCTGCTGGGGCTTTGATGTAGATTTTTGTTCTATTAAAGGTCTGTTTGCATTAATCTCAGGGTGATCCCATTCTGTGCATCCACAGAAATGTTGGGGAGCAGGGAGGGCCACAGGGAGTGAGTTCCTGCCTGGTCTCTTTGGGGAGTTCCTCGCACTGACCTGAACAGACATTGCACTGATGTATGGCCAAATGAAAGGATTTCAGGCACAGGAATGGCTCTAAACTGGTTTTCAACCATTTTTATAAATGGAACACCCACCAGTTAAGGGGATGAGTCAGGGTGGTCTCTTTAAAATGTGCTCAAAGCTGCCCAAGGAGTGAATTCAGAGTGTGGTGCCTGTGATGCTTTGAGAGGCTGAGCTGGAGCAGGACTGGATGGAGATAAGGAATAAAGCAGGGATTTATTCACAGGATCTCCTCCATGGATGCACCTTGGGCAGCACCAGAGCCCAGCCAGGGCTGCACCCAAGATGAACCAAAATGGCCCCAAAATGCACGAGGGGCACGGGCTCTGTCCCTGGGATCAGTTCTGCTCCATTTGCACCTTGCAGTTCATTGTCCCATCCCAGCTTCAGCCCAGGCAGTCCCATCCTTGTTTTTCTCTCTCCAGCCCACGGGGTTTGTGCTCCTGGGCTGAGATTTGGGTCATTTGTCCTTGGTGCCCAGCTGGAGCAGGAATTGTTTTGTCTCCCTGCTCTGTGCACAGAGCCCATTCCCCCATGTGAAGCTCAGACCCACACACTAAAGCAGCACAGAGCCTGAAAATACAAAAGCCAAACCTGCCAAAGCTGAGCCTCCCTCCTCCCCCTCACAGGGGTGCTGCCTGTACCATCAGTAGGATGAAACACTGAATAATTGAAGGGGATTGAGCTGGATCTCCAGAACAAGAGCATTTCCTGAGTGCTGGCAGGATAAATCACTGCCCCTGCCTGTAATCACTGACAGCCTCAACAGGCTCAGCCTGGCACATTGGAAAAGCCAGTGCAGAGAGTGAGGGTGAGTTTCCAACATCAAATCCACTTTATAATTGTTGTTAGATACAGCTGCAAAGCCCTTTGTACCTCAGAGCAAACCTGCTGCAGCAAGGCAGGCAGGTGTTACCTAAATCAAGTTTTAAGCTTGTGTTAACAATGAGAACTGTAGGATTTCTGATTTAAAACACCATTTCCCCCACGCTGGGTTATGTTGCCATAGAAAACAAAGGCAGGTTTTTGCTTTTATCTCCCAAAATGAGCAGTGCAGCTTTCAAAGGTGAATATTTGCAGCGTTCTGCTTGGTGTATGGGCTGCTGAGGATAGGTCAGATAATAGGATTATAAATTTGGGGGGTTAAAATTATGATTTTCCAACGACAGATGGAAATTGATTGTGTTTTTCAGCTATGTAACAGCAGCTACTTCTGGAAATGTGGGATCCTGCCTGCATTTTCCAAGGTCTGGGTGCCATGGATGTGTGTGAAGCTTCCATTACTCTCTCAGCTCTGTCTGTCTGTGCAAATCTCCAGGCTCAAGTGATAAAAAAAAAAAACAACAATAAAAACCCCAAACCTTGGAGCTGGTCCAAACATTTCTTAATTTTATTTTCATTTGCAACACTGAAAGATTTTGTTGAGAGATGGTTTCAGCACAGTGGATCTCCTGTCAGGAGTGGAAATGGGGTGGGTGTTGTTGGGTTGGGGTTTTAATGGGATTTGTGCTATATCTATATATTGGCTCAAGCACTGCACACTTTGTTTTACAGATTTTTATGTATTAAGAACAATTTTGGCAGGTCAGAGCTGTGTATGAATGGAGCTGTGTTTTGTCTCATTGTAGGATTTTCCCTGGGCTCCTCCTAAACATTAATTATGTGTTTAATTATCCCCCTTGGAGCTCTTTAGGCTTAATATAGGAAACAAAACTTGCGCATTCCAGTGTGGGAGTAATTCTGGATCCTTCAAGGTTATGGACAAAGTGAAATTACTGCACTGTGGATGTGTCAGCAGGGCCCAGCCCTCCCCAAAAATCTGCTGCTAAACCTGGGCTGAGGCTCAGGGCCAGCCTGGGAGAAGTCCCCACAAGTTTATTGCCAGGTAAACCTTGTAAGAAACATCTCCAGGTTCATTGTGATACAGAAACGTTCCCCAGATTAAAACCTGTTAAATGGGGAAATAAAATTTGCTGCATCAATCACCAGCAACTGAGAGCAGCTCAGACCTGGGGAAATAACAGGTAATGAAATCAGTCTTTTATAGATTCTGAGAGTGGCATTCTGGGCCAATTTTACCTTTTCTGCTGCCCTGATTTCCTGTTTGACTTTTGCTGCCAATTGCTTTAGCCATTGATTAGAAGGGAAGGATGGGAGCACAGCTCTGAATGAGGGTTACACATTTCACAGTGCTGTTAAATGTGAATTACAAACGCCAGCAGGCAGGATTCACCTGGCTGAGGCAGAAAAAACCCTGGAAAAGTCAGAGGGACAGGAGGACAAATGGGAAATTCTGGGAATTGGGGAGTGCAGATTCCTGAGCACTGCTCCAGCAAAGGGCTCCAGTCTTTAAAGTAAATGAGCTTGTAAAACCTGAATATTCCTACTCAATTAATTGAAATGGCCATTAATTGTTAAATAAAGTGGATTGTACTAATGGGCTGCATAAACTGAAGAATTAACACCTCAAACTGTTACAATCTTTCTGGTCTGAGGTCCCATGTAGAGAAAAGGAAATGAACAAAAGAAGAAAAAAGGTAAAAAAGGGGCTGTAAAATGAGGAGTCTGCTTGTGCTTGTTCCACTCAGCTTTCCTTCACTCCTGTGTTCACCACAAAAAAATTTGCTCAGTTTTTGGACCCTACAGAGATTTTTTAGGTGATTTTTGGGGTGACAGCACTTTTCCTACCTCCCTTACTGTGATTCAGTATCAGTATTTCAATCCATTCCTCAGTCACTGAGACAGCTCAAAGATGAAGAGAGAAGAAGTTCAATAACCACAAAGAATTCAAAATTATGTATGATAAGGATTAGGACAGTGGAGGGAAAGGGAATAAAACCTGTGAAGTTTCAGGTCTGTTTCCAAGCAAAATTCCTCAAGGGAGCAGGGAAAAAACTACGCTGCAGCTAAAAATGAAAATGGCAAAATAAAATATACACAAAAGGTGAGAATCAGGTGTTAACTACAAAATTCGATTTTGTGCTTTCCCAGCTGGGGGGTTTGAGGGGTTTGGAAGCAGATCAGAAACCAGAACACAGAGAGGGAGGAAGAGGAAAGGGGAAAGAGGAAAGAGGAAAGCAGAAAGGGGAAAGGGGAAAGAGGAAAGGGGAAAGGGGAAAGGGGAAAGGGGAAAGAGGAAAGAGGAAAGGGGAAAGGGGAAAGGGGAAAGGGGAAAGAGGAAAGGGGAAGGGAAGGTGGTGGATGCAGAGGATTCCACGTACAGTGAGTTTAGGGTGATATTGCCATTTGTGCTGTGAGAATTGGGAACCTGGCACCATTTTAATGCTCTCTTGATTGATTCCTTACACCCCAAACACCTTTTCTGATCATTCTGACTGAATCTTTGCATAAATCACTCAAAGAGGGGACACAGCACCAGCCAGACTCTGGCTTTGCTATGAGGAATATTTGCTAAGAGGTGCCTCATTTGCATTTTCATTGCATATGCAAATGTTTGTTTTATTTATCTCATAGAAGACAAGGCAGGCGAGGCTGTGCTAATGAGCACTTCAGTACAGCCACAGAAAATGCCACCAAAACAGCAGAAATAAATTAAAAACCATCACACCCTTTTCCCTTCTCACTCCACACAAATCCAAGCCCCAAATTATCAATATTTTTAGGACAGCAAGTCCTGTGAGGAAGTGGCAGAGAATTAATCAGAAAAATCCCAGCATTGGGATCTGCCTGCTCCCAAAGCTTTGCTGATCTGGGCTGTGAGCAAAACTGTTGGGCAAAGAGTTCTTCACACAAAATTGTGAACATCAGTCGAAGAAAAGAAGAAACACCCTCACAACCCCGCATTTTCTGCCTCAATTGTCTTCTGTAAAACTGAAACAGGCCTCTCTGCTGAGGGTTTCAATGAGCTGGGATATTTTAGGTCTGAGGTGCTGGTTCCTCTTTGAACAGAGCTCCTTTCATGGGGAACACCAAAGAGCCCTCAGGTGACGGCAATGCTCCCTTACAGCTGGGTTCTTCTTTATCAGCTGCTGCAAAATCTGAGCCAAACCACTCAAACTGCATTTTCTGGTTGCTATATAGAGCTGAGAGGCTGAAGCTGCTCTGGGCAGGAGAAACAGAACTGTTATAACCCCGAAAGAGCTGTTATAACCCTGAAAACACTGTTATAACCCTGAACAATCTGTTATAACCCTGAAAACAAAAGGCCTGCCCAGTTTGTGCCTCAGACTGGGAGCCTGTAAATTCACACAGAAATGGGTCAACTCTCCAGGTGTCAGGGATGCTGAATTAAATGGTTGTAAGGGAGCATTTTGTGCCATTTTTTAAAGTTTTGGGACATTTTGGGGTCATCTTTGGGGCAGTTTGGGGTTGTGGTCACTCGCGTCACTCAAAGTTATTTTAGGCCATTTTTGGCCCATTTTTGGCCAATATTTTTGGCCCATATTTGTCAATATTTGTGGATAATTTTGGTCATTTGGGGCTATCTTTCGGCCATTTGGACCATTTCTGATCGTTTTGGTGACCTCTTGATGGAAGGAATCCCTGTTGCTTTTTGTGTTTGTTACAGCCCCAGGTGGAGGAAGGCCCTGTGGGCCCACATCCAGGGCACAGGGGAGGGTTTGGGGACACCCGTGGGTGTTTGGGGATACACAGGGCTCTGGGGACACCCGTGGGTGTTTGGGGACACACAGGGCTCTGGGGACACCTGTGGGAGTTTGGGGACGCCTGTGGAGCTCAGGCCTTCCAGGGCAGCAGGAGAATCTGGATCTCCTGCACCATCAGAGCATCTGCCACTGATCCCTTGGAGTCCTGGGGACACCCTGGCTTCCCCACTGCTTTATTCTTTTCATCCCAGGGCTGAAATTCACTGAAATTCCACCCCAGCCCAGGTTTCCAGACCAGGAAAATCAAAGTGTGGCTCAAATGGGCGATGAGGAAATCACTCCATGGATGAGCTGCCAGCTGGGCCATAAATCACATTTCTGTAAACCAGCCTTCAGCTGGAGCTGAGTGCCAGACTGGGCCTTTTTTCTCTCCTGTCTTCTCCCTCGTAAATCTCCACGCTGGTTTGTATTTATAGGCTGTGGAGGAGGGAGCAGGAGTGGGTTTGGAGGCATTTTCCTCCCGCTTGGCAAAGCTGGGTGGCATTTCAGCAGAAATGTTGTTATCCAGGGCTTGGAGAGCACAGCAAATGTGAGGAATTCTGCAGGAATGGAGAGAAATTTTTATTGCTATATACTGAGCTTGATTTACCCCAAAATTCCGCTTTTAAATAACAAGCTTTAGGCTGTGAGAGTAGGATTTTCTTTAAAGTGAGACTTCACAACATTTGTAAAATATGGAAGATAAGACAGAGTCTGCTTACAATAGAAGCCTTGTGTGGAGCATAATATTTACTTTAAGCCCTAAATAGAGCACAGAATGCAATAAAAATATTTTTAAAATACTCCAGCAATAAACAAGGAAACAGAGGGAAAAGGAAAATAAAATCCAAGGCAGTGTATTGGTTTTTTGTCAGCAAGGCAAATACACTGCCAGAAACACTGCTAAGAAATCCAACAGTCCAAATTAATTTTGGTTTCTTCTGTATTAAGAAGAAATCAAGACTTTCCAAGATATTATTCTTGGAATAAGAAAAGGAAAACTTTGATGTTTCTATAAACATCCTTTTTGTTTCACTGCAGGAAAAAATACTTTTAACACTCTATTTAATATAATATTAATGTTTATATAATTAATATTATAAATACTTTCAGGTAAATACTCAGGATGAGTTTTTTCCTGTAAACCAAAGACAAGAGGGAAGGAAAAATGTTGCTTGTAGATATTCCTCACTGGAATCCCAGGGCCAGGAACATGCAGAAGAGATTTTCACCAGATTTCTCTGCAGATTTGTGGAAATTGAAGATATCACTGGTCCCTCAGTGCCAATAATGTCTCTGAGAGTATTTTCTCCCCTCCATTTATTTATTTGCAATTATCAATAAATCAATGGGAGCTTTCATATTTTATCAGAGTCGTTTGAGTTTAAAGCTCCCAAGAGAAGCACAGAGAGAGAGTGTTTAAGTGGTTTTATCAATAAATTGCTGAGATTTTATCACTTTTAAAACATGGCACAAATCTTCTGCTACAGGTGTGTTTTTGTGAATTTTCATTTACTGATGAATCTTTACTGATGCATTCATAACAAGCAGTGATTTATGGACATTTTGTTCCCAAATAGCAGGATTTTGAAGCAGGATTAATTCTCATTGGAATCACCACGGAAGTGTTGGGATTGAAATTCCTCCGTGGCTGTAATTAGTTATAAATCACATTTTCACTTGATTGCTGCTTTTATTAAACAGTGGTGCTTGTCTGGGAGGGGTAAATCAAATCTGTTATTTATTGGGCCAAGAACAGGGAGAGAATGAACATTTAGGCATTTTAAATTTCCAGTTTCTGCCCAGCAAAGACCAGGCAGGAATCTGGAATTAAACCCTCCCAGGGCCCTGATTTTCTCTCTCAGTTTTGACCTCTGGGAACCAAGGATTTGCCTTTGGGCTGCATCACTCAGGGAGGTGTAAAAGATAAATAGCTTCAGTGTTATGCAGATTTTCTGCAGAATTTTACACACCAGAGATCCTGGGGAAGATCCTGGACCCCGATGTTTTAAATTCTGTGTGCAGAGGCGCCCTGAGGAAAGGTTCATTCCTCACCCAGCAATTAATTGGAGTGGTTGTGCACACACAGTTTTAGCAGTTCTTATCAAGTACAACTTGGAGTGAACCAGGTCTCCAAGGTTTTGGGGCAGTTTCAGCACATTTTGGAGAAGATTTAATTTCCCTCCTTGTCAGCTGCACAGTGAAATCTGAAATGAGCCTGTTTCAGTGGATGAATGGCTGGAAATTAAAAGGCAGAAGTAGAAAAGATTAAATGACTTGGACTCTTTCTTTCTCCCTCTTGCTCTCTGTCACAAGTCCTACATTAAAAGCTCAGATCTCAAAGTTTTGGATATATTTAGCTCTTAATTACTTTCTCTTTAATTACTTGGCACCAACTAAATGCAACCTCATTAAATTTTAATGTTGTTCTAATAACAATTATTAATTTGCCCTCTCAAGAGACATCTCAATAATAAAACTGTGGCCAGTGTTGACAATGCAATAGAACATTGACAAATCACGGGGAAGGGAATTTATAGAATTTATAATCTCTGCCTGTAGGTTCTAAGATCCTTTACATCTCAGTAATATCACAGAGAAAAAAAAAATCTAATTGCATTCCTAACATTTTGTGACACCAAAGCCTTCTATCACAAAATCATTTGGGATTGACAAAACTGTAGCTGAAATGAGAATTCCTCAAGAAAAAGGAGTTTTGCCTGAATAAAGTCTGATTTTTTTAATCAGTGTGAAGATTTCAAAAGAAGCAGTGTCCCTAAATCACCCATTGTATCTGCAAGAGCTTCAATAAAGAACAAGAAAAAAAATAATCCCCTAAATAGAAATGTTTGCTAATGAAAAATGTGAGATATAACAAGTCTTCAAGTTTAATCAGCCCTTTAATTTAATGAATCATTTGCTTTCCTTTTATTACTTTACCTTCACACTCTCACCTCCTGCTTTTCCTCCATGCTCCGAACCATATAATCAGAAAAACTTTGCAATTTAATTATCTTACCTCCAGACTTCCTTTGTAATGTGTTGATAATTTGTCTGTAACAGAGAGGAACATTGGACCCATTCAATTTGATGGGTTTTTTTTTCAAATCCTTCTCCTTCAGCAGCTCTTACAAAGTGTGTGAGGAGCTCCAGAATTCAATGGATTGATTGGCTGGGCATTGATTAATCATCAGCCTGCATTGGGGAATAGTTAAACCCTCAGCCAGCAGATAAAAATGGGCATTTTGCAGAGTTTAAGGAGTGTAAGGGAGTTGTTTCATTGACCTGTGCTTTTCCTGGAGGTTTGATTTGGGGTTTTTGGTGTTCTTCAAGCAGCCTGGGACTGTGATCAGCACCAGGGCTTTGCTGTGTCACTCCTTTGCTCCTGATTTCAGGGACATTTCTTTAACACCAAATATTGCCAGGATTAGAAACAATAATCTGTGCTCAGAGCACTGAATTTAACACCAAATATTGCCAGGATTAGAAACAGCAATCTGTGCTCAGAGCACCTGAATTTAACACCAAATATTGCCAGGATTAGAAACAGCAATCTGTGCTCAGAGCACTGAATTTAACACCAAATATTGCCAGGATTAGAAACAGCAATCTGTGCTCAGAGCACCTGAATTTAACACCAAATATTGCCAGGATTAGAAACAGCAATCTGTGCTCAGAGCACTGAATTTAACACCAAATATTGCCAGGATTAGAAACAGCAATCTGTGCTCAGAGCACTGAATTTAACACCAAATATTGCCAGGATTAGAAACAGCAATCTGTGCTCAGAACACCTGAATTTAACACCAAATATTGCCAGGATTAGAAACAGCAATCTGTGCCCAGAGCACTGAATTTAACACCAAATATTGCCAGGATTAGAAACAATAATCTGTGCTCAGAGCACTGAATTTAACACCAAATATTGCCAGGATTAGAAACAGCAATCTGTGCTCAGAGCACTGAATTTAACACCAAATGTTGCCAGGATTAGAAACAGCAATCTGTGCTCTGAGCACTGAATTTAACACCAAATATTGCCAGGATTAGAAACAGCAATCTGTGCTCAGAGCACTGAATTTAACACCAAATATTGCCAGGATTAGAAACAGCAATCTGTGCTCTGAGCACTGAATTTAACACCAAATATTGCCAGGATTAGAAACAGCAATCTGTGCTCAGAGCACCTGAATTTAACACCAAATATTGCCAGGATTAGAAACAGCAATCTGTGCTCTGAGCACCTGAATTTAACACCAAATATTGCCAGGATTAGAAACAATAATCTGTGCCCAGAGCACTGAATTTAACACCAAATATTGCCAGGATTAGAAACAGCAATCTGTGCTCTGAGCACTGAATTTAACACCAAATATTGCCAGGGCTTTAAGATCTGCTGTGCTTTTGTTATTCCAGTCCAGAGCCATGAAATATTACAAATATTTTGCTGCAGAGTGGTTTGTAGCTGCACACCAACCTGGGGAGGAAACTCCTGCCCTTGTGCCCTGCAGGTTCCTGCTGCCCACAATTAACAGCAGAATTAATTGCAAGTCACTGTCACACTGCCAAGCAGGCACAATTCATCCCTTCATTATCACAAATCTTCTCTGTCACCTCCTAATCCACCCTTCATTCATAATTCCGCTGCTTCTGGCCTGTTTATGTTCCCGGGGTGATTGATGTAAACTCACTTTATGCTCAGCAGCTGTTTTGCATGAAGATTAAAACTGGAGCAGTTGGTGAGTCCGGACAAAAAAGGGACTCAGAAAAAACAAAATTCCCAGGACTGGCATCTCAAGAGTAAACATCTTTTATCCAAATTGTCTCCTTTCCTGACCAATTCCTTGGGAATAAATTTAAACCAGATTTTTCTGATTTTCAAGGGTAGCATTATATTATTATTGTATTTTTAAAAAATATATATTAAATATATTTTATATATTCAGCATATATTGAATATATAAAATATATATTATATATTACATATATATTAAAAACATATACAAATATATTTATATTTAATATATAAAACCAATATATAAAATATATTTTGTATATTATATATATTTAATATATAATATACAAAAAGATATACAATAATATGATATTATATATATAGTTTTTGTATATTTATAAATATATATTTATTGTTTATTGTATAATTATTTATGTATTATATATTACATATAAATATATTTTATGTACTTAATATTAATATATTTTATACACTATATATAAAATATATTTTTATATAATATATATTAATATATATTACATAATATTAATGTAATATTATATAAAATATAATATTACATAAATATAATATTACATAAAATATAATATTACATAAATATAATATTACATTACATTATATACATAAAATAGATATTTAGATATTATATATAATGTTTTTATATTTTATATATATTTTATATAATGTATATTAAATATATTTTTATTTATTTATATTGGTTTGTTTTTTTTTTTTTTTTAATCTGCTTTCTACAAAAGAAGGAAAATTTGCCCTTCTTAGTCTGTGAAAGGAAAACTGAAGGAGGCTGTACATGAGCAAGGCCATGGCAGGAAAATGAACTGCCAGCACTTCAGAAAATTCCACATTCCACATTCACAGGGATCTGAAGCAGCCAAAATTCCTTCCTGGCTCCTGCTGGGCTGGAGTGTGAGTTCAGCACTGCCAAAATTCCACCTGCTCTGTGCAGGGAAACCTTTGGAGCAGCAGCTCCTCAGGAATTGCTGCCCCAGCCCCAGTCCCCAGTGAAAATCCCCAATTTTACCCTGCAGATCCACAGAGCGATAGCAGCGTTAACCTGTGCAAATGCTGAGGTGTTTTCTCCAGGATTGTGGAGAATTCATTCATTACTCTTTGTCAAATATGGTTAAGATCCATGTGCGTCACCTTAATTAAAGCCTGTGTGGAGAGGAGAGGGATAAAGGGGGATGAGCAAAGAGATTTTTATTGGCTGGGTGAAGAAACAGAGCTGTGCTCTGCTGCCATCACCTTTAATAAACTCTGAAACTCTGATAGGGCCTAATCTGGTCACAGAAATTGAAAAAAGGCACGATAGCAAAAATGAATAAGGAAGGAGAGCACCAGGAGGCAGAAGCATAATTAGAAAAGCTCCCTTTATCTAAAAATTTCATTAAAAACAAAGCAACACTCAAACACACAGAGATATACAGGACATAAGTTTTAATTAAAAGTGCAGCTGCTGCTTTGCAGGCTCAGCACAGAGCACAGGTTTCCCTCTCCCAAACAATTCCCTTCCTCTGAAACTCCACATTTTGGAGCAGCTCTGGGGCTCAGGTTACCAAAATTCACAAGGAAATATAAAACTGATCCCAGCTCTGAGTTCATCACATCCTGGGCTCGTTGGTCACTGGGGCTTTACAGAATAATTCCTCCTCTCAAAGGCTGCATGTGGGAATTGGACAAACAGAAACTTCCACTGGCACTGAAGGGTTTGATTTACAGTCTGAAAAGAAGCTTGGATGGATGTAAAAATACAATACACAGACATTGGGCAGGAAAATCCTAAAGTTATGTTTCTATAGTTGTAAGTAAGAATACGCCTGAAGTGGGAAACTATTGGTAAAATGGTGAAGGGTTTATAGGGTAGGGGTGTGGTTTTATGGAATAAACTGAGAGTTTAAAAGTTATAATGGAAGCATTTGTGTATAAGAGTAACAGAAGCCCATTGGACAAAAGTATTCACTGTGCAGTGGAATTAAGTAAAAGTGATAGGTTAGAAAAGCAAAATAAACCCTGTGGCAGCTTCCTTTGGGTTAGGAAGTTCTGTATTGCCCTGTAACAAAGAATTTGTGACCACTCTGAGCTATGGCCACTGCCTGCTCCTCTGCAATCTCACACAGCTGAGACCGATGTTTATCTGAGCAATAAATCATTCTTAGCCCCAAAACAGCCCCATCCCTCATTATGAGCAGTGGCAATACCAGTTGTGCCTCTGGACCAAAAATCACCAGCAACGAAAAGAAGGATTCAAAGATAATTTGCCTTTGCACACTGAGGAGTGTTAGGATGTTTTAGGAATATTTAGGATGTTTTATCTTCTTCTTCCCCAGGTCAGACTTGGGGATTTTCCCTTTTTTGGACCAAACCAAGCCCTCCCACATTTCCATGCCCAGAGGGAGCAGGGTGAGGCCTCAGGGTGATTTTTGCCCCAGGGGTGTCACTGCCCCAAGGGCATTCCAGGAATTCCCACCTGGAAAACCTCGGGGACTTCACTGGAGCAGCTGCAGACTTGGAGAAGTCAAGTTGGAGAGAGATAAATTTGATCTCTTCGGTTCTTTTGACACTTTTAATTGTTTTATTCCACATCACTTAATTAATGCACGCTCAGAGCCCTGGAAGTTATTGCTGCAAACTTGCTTAGGGATGGATCAGAAGAATTTTGAGATATTTTCCAGGTTTGATATGTTATTTCTTTATTTTAATGCTTTATTTTAATGCTTTAACACTTTATTTTAAAATAAAATTTTAAAATAAAGTTTATTTTATTTATTTTATTTTTTGGTTTATTGGTTATCCCCTCATAGGTTTTTGCAGAGGAGATCTGTCAGGAGTGTCCTTCATAAACCCTCACCTCTGCTTTCTCACATAAATCCCAGCTGAAGAATTGTGCAGGAAATATTAACGTAATTTACATTTCTGCCAAGGATCCTCACCTCCCCTCTTCATAAACAGCACAAACGTGTCAAGGAAAACTCCAGAATCAAGGCAGTGTGTTAAAGAAATAAATTTCCTGCTGCCTACAGACAATGTTGATGGGATAAAAAGGAATCATTTCTCCCTGGTGTACTTCACTTGGCGGGTTTTCACACAGTGAGAGCCAAGGTCAGCGTGCTCCAGAGCTGGATTGAATCTCTCTCCTTGGCTCTGACTCAGGAGGAGACACCAGGAAAGCAGCAAAGAAGTGAAATTCAGGCACCTGTCAGTGCCCAGCCAATGAAAAGTGTCCGGTTATCTCGGCTGTTTGAGGGGCCTGAAAAGGCCCGGGGTGGCCTTGGGGCAGCCCGCGTATCGAAGGACGAGAAGAGGCTTCAGTTCTTCTTTCGGTTTTTATGTTTATTAATTGTTTATCTAAAAGATGTTCTTTCAGCCGAACAGAGCTCTGCTCAGCAGTCAGCCATGAGCACACTCCCTGCCCTCCGGGCAGTCACCTATCTTTATACCCATTGTTACGTGTACAATATTTATCATTTTTCCCCAATACCATCTATTCTTATAACTCGGTGCACTCTCAGTAATAACCAATCCAAAGGTGCCACCGTGGCCAAAGAAGATGGAGGAGAAGAGGAAGAAGAAGGAGGACAGGACACGCCCCAATTCCTCCATCTTACTTCTCTAAACCCCCCTGTACAGAAATCCTAAACCCTGTGTCTCACCTCTCTAATTAACCAATCCCTTCACCATTCACCCCGGTGAAGCCCTCATCCTTGTCGTATCCCGTGTAGGATCAAAGTCCAGCCACCAGACACTTCTGGCAACATTCCAGGACTCCCGAGCCCCCCAGGGTGGTCTCGGAGGCTCAGCATCTCAGGACTGAGATCTTGAGATCCGACAGAAAAGCTCCCAAAATAATTATTTATATATATATGCATGACTTTGCCATGAGAAAAACCCCTTCCCAAAGCTGTGCTCCATCACTAACCAGGGACTGAGGCTGTCATTCCCATGTCCTGACCACCCCTTTACCTTCATTTCCCCTCCTGTTGGAAGCAGTGATGATTTTGGGCCCCTCCGGCTCTTTTTGTGCCCCTCAAGGCAGGAGACCCCAATTCCTGCTGCTGTTTTGGCAGCTCAGAGCCCACCCTGTGTCCCCACATTGGGATTTGGTGCCCAGCATTTGCTCAGCCCCGTTGGCACCCCTTGGGTGAAAAATTCCACTTGATTTAATTTGGAAAAATCAATATTTTTGCTATTTCCTGTGCCACAGAGCAGTGCAAGCTGCATGTCAGGCTGGGAGGTGGCTGATGGTGGATGCTGTGTGACACCAGAGATCACAATTCTCTCCCTTCCTTTCTCCCATTAATGCACTGCACAGCATCCCATAAAATCCCTCAAACCACGCCTCAATGGAAGCCTCAGTTGTGGTTTTGCCCTCACATCTTGGCCAGCAAACCGAATTTAATCTGATTTATCTGTTCTGGTTGCTCTCAGTGGCTTCCAAAATGAACATTGGCCACCCCTGTCGCAGAAAGGAAATAATGAAAATTAATTTTGCTGTTGACAAACACCCCTGGTGGTGCGCTGGGGTTTGTGGAGGTCGCTGGGGAGCCGGGCAGGGGTGATTTCATTTCCTCAGGGGTCTGATAGGGATCTGGTGCTGAGCTTCAGAGCAGGGACAGTGTGACAGAAAATGGATGTTTGCCACTGAACCAGCTCCCACCAAAATGGGAATCGTTTTTATTGGCACCGTTCTCCTGTCTGAGGTGTTTTTCTGTCGAGGTGAGTGCTGGATAATTAAATAATCTGCAGCTGAGTTATGATACCTGAAAGTGTTTGCAATATCTGGATGAATAAAATAATGATTCCCATGAAAAATGAAAAGACCATCAGTCAGATATTGCACAAGTCAGAGTCTTTACAATTAATGATAATCAATAAGAAATAAATAGAGACAGACAGGTAATGTGGTTTTTCAACAAGTCTGCATTGTTGATCATGGGACTTTGCTTACCCATCATTGACTGCAGTGCCTCACAATCTCATTTTAGAGAATATCAGCCTCCAGAAGTTTGGATAAGATTCTCTCCTGGTGTCAATATTTCCCACTGGGCATTTCCTCACTCCAGTCTGGGTCGTTTCAGTTCTTTTTCCACACCGAGAGCAGCAAGGTCCCAGTGTGATCCCTTCAAGGTTCAGTTTTTTCCCAGGTTTTTGGGAAGAGCTGCTGCTCTCTCAATTCCCAAGAGGGAAATCAGGAGCAGTCTCAATCTCTGGCACTTCCAGAGAACTGCAGGGTGGTTATAGTGAATTTTTATTTCCTTTAATCAGCGCAGGGAAATTGCCTGACAACTTTTTTTTATTTTATTTTTCCTGAGACAGAAATTTCCACTTAGTGTAATACCTAATTTCCTTCCCAAGGAAAGTCTCCTACAGAATTCCCAGTTAGTTTGTAATTGTTTTCTTTTATCTCTGTGACTAATGAAATGCCCAAGATAGAGGGCTGTGCTGAGAGGCAAATGGGGATATTAGGAGTTTTTCTATATCCCAAGCTTTATATATTCAATGTGGAAATTAAATTAAGCTTCAGTCCCCTGGAAATTTATATCTTGGCCCTTGTTATATTTCATATATTTAATTAAAATGATAATATATTGGGCTGTGGTTGTAAAATTATTTTAAAGGAAAGTGATCTCTTCTGGGGCCTTATTTGGGTGGTGAATTAGAAGATGTGGAGATGCAGGAAGAATAACAAGGTCTGCTGGGAGAATGCTCTGAAAAAAACTGGTGAGAGTTTATTTAGACCTCCAGGAAATTCAGATTAAAATGTCTCCCCAAATTAAGCTTTGTTGGGATTGTGGCTGTTATGGAAGCAGAAGCATTTTCCTGATGTTTTCCCTTTTTTTAGCTGCTACAATTGGAGCCCAGAGCTCTGCTGGGGTTCCATAAATCCCAGAGCACCCCTATAATGTGTCCATTTCCTTTGTTTTTAGTGCAACCAAGGGAAAACTGTCCTTTCCAAGGCACTGGGGCTGCAGTGACTTCTGCTGACCACCTCCAATTTTCCCTCCTTGTAAGCCCTGTTTAGTGTTACAAAAACAATTCCTGGGCAGATTGCAGGTGCCACACGTCTCCCCTGACCTTTAAATCAAATTTAGCACTTCACTCTCCAGCAGGCCACCAAGGAAAAGCTGACAGCTTAATGAAGTGGAGGTTTTAGGCAATAAATCCAAGCAATCACGAGAAAAGGGATCAAAGCTCTGCCTCGTTGTGGAAATTCCCAAACAAGAGCTTCTAGAATAGAAACTTGGATTGTCAGGAGTGAATTCTCCTGCCCTAAATAATAAATCAGCTCTCTAGCCTGCATGGCATGGCCCAGTCTTGAAAGGGGGAGACTTGCAGCAAAAAGCAGGAAAATCTGCAAAAGGACAAGGACCTACAGCCTTTATTTTAGTGGGAGCTGGGAAAGAGAAAAAGAAATTAAAGTAGAAAATAAATTAAAAAATACACCAACAAAAAGCACCTTATTTCATACAGAAAATAGAAGTTTTCTGTCAACCTTGCAAATAAGAGAAAAGGGCTTAGGTTCTTTCTTTTGGACATAATTCATGGAGTAATAACAGATGAATGTGCTCCCAAAGTCAAGATCTATTATTTCAAATTGCTCCTGTATTTAAATATGAAACAAGCTGGCGTTCTGTCACGTCAGCTAATGGAACTGCTGGGGAAAATCTGAGGATGAAAAATAGACAATTAAATGGTTCCTTGGAAAACAAAGGAGGGATTTGCATATCTCTTTATAATGATGAGTTTGCAGTTCTTCCCTTCCAGGGCTGCAGCAAAGTGTAAATCTGAGATGTGGCACCCAGAGCTGCTCAGGTTACTGGGAAAGAGCTCTTTGTGCTCCTGCTACTACAAATTCCTGTCTGTTTTACCTTTAAATCTGCAGGGAATTCTCTGCTTTCCAGGCAATTCTGCATTCCAGGCAGCATTCCCTGCAGAGATGCACAAACACTGGGGGTGTCTCAGGGATATTTCCTCTCATTTTTAGCCTGGTTCCCCAAGGAAACCCTCCTGCTTTGAGGGTGGCCGGGAGGTTTATGCAAATACATCTGTCCTTCTCCAAATTTCCATTGTCTGGGTCCAAAAAAGGGAAAATCCCTAAGTCTGACCTGGAGATGGAGCTTATTCCTAAAATAAGAATTTTGCCCAACAAAAAGAAAAAGCCAGAGTGGGAGAATCTGCAGCAGCCAGAAGAGCTGGAAACAATTCCAGATTCCCAATGCTGAGAGAGCTTCACCAGGGCTGTGAAACCTGGAAACAATTCCAGATTCCCAATGCTGAGAGAGCTTCACCAGGGGTCTGAAACCTGGAAATAATTCCAGATTCCCAATTCTGAGAGAGCTTCACCAGGGCTGTGAAACCTGGAAATAATTCCAGATTCACAGTGCTGAGAGAGCTTCACCAGGGCTGTGAAACCTGGAAATAATTCCAGATTCCCAATGCTGAGAGAGCTTCACCAGGGCTGAGAAACCTGGAAATAATTCCAGATTCACAATGCTGAGAGAGCTTCACCAATGCTGAGAGACCTGGAAATAATTCCAGATTCCCAATGCTGAGAGAGCTTCACCAGGGCTGAGAAACCTGGAAATAATTCCAGATTCCCAATGCTGAGAGAGCTTCACCAGCGATGAGAAACCTGGAAACAATTCCAGATTCCCAATGCTGAGAGAGCTTCACCAGGGCTGTGAAACCTGGAAATAATTCCAGATTTACCATGCTGAGAGAGCTTCACCAGGGCTGTGAAACCTGGAAATAATTCCAGATTCACAATGCTGAGAGAGCTTCACCAGTGCTGAGAGACCTGGAAATAATTCCAGATTCCCAGTGCTAAGAGAGCTTCACCAGGGCTGTGTGCCTAATCCCAACAGAAATTCTCTTTTCCCTGCCTCTGCAGGTCCAGTCTCAGCTGGGCTGCAAGGGCTCCTCAGGCCGGGGTGGTTCAATCCTGGATCAGAAAAGCTCTCAGTGCCTCCCACCTCTGGGATCTGCTGTGCCCATCCCAGCCATTAATCCCAAAATTACAATAATTCCATGAAAATGATGTTCTGTGTTTGGGCTCGGCTGCTAAAGGCAGACCAGGCCCTGAGACAGCCCCATGGAAAAAGGAGATGTTGGTAATTCCCTTCCCTTGGTAAATACATGAACCAGCCCAAACTCCTCATAATTACAGCAGGTAGTAAAGATGCATTTTAATAGAAGGCAGTAATAGTGGGTGACACTTTTACAGAGATGACAGATGATCTGTCCCTGTGCTCTGCACGTCTCTGGTGCAGGAGGAAGGGAAAACCTCTGATTTGAGGCACTAAATCAGTTATGAGGAAGCAATAAACCCCTGGCTGTGGCTTTAAAAATGTTTGTCCTTTTAAAACAAATGCTCCAGGGACCAAGGGGTGGGATCAGGCAGGAAATGCTCCAAGCCCAGCAGGATTTTTCAAAAAACATGATATGGACTCGTTGCTCTTTTTAAGGTGAAAAAGAATCTTTATTTTTCTGACTCTAACATGTATAGATTCCCAAAAGTGACAATGAATTGGAGGGTGAAAGTCAAAAATGGATCTTTAAGGTAAAAAAAAGGGATTTTTATTTTCTGACTCCAACATTTATAGATTTCCAAAAGTGACAGTGGGTTGGAGGGTGACAGTGCCACCTCTCCAATGACAGTGGACAAACCAACAGTCCATCAAATTTGTCCTCCTCCATAAAAGAATGCAAAATATATAGATACATAATTATCTATATATAAGTTAAAATAAATAAATAAATAAATAAATAAATAAATAATAACATAATAATTTAATATAATTTTATATTATATAAAATACATATAATATCACAAATATATATATATATATATATTATATATATATATTATATATTATATATATATATATGTTATATGTTATATATTATATATATTATATATTATATATTATATATTATATATTATATATTATATATTATATATTATATATTATATGTTATATATTATACGTTATATATTATATATTATATCTCATATCTCATATCTCATATATTATCTAAAATTAATATATTTATATATATATAATGTAAATAAATAAAATAAACATAAGTTATTTACTGAAAGAATATAAACATCAGCAGGTTTAGAAAATCCTAAAAAGCCAGGGTGACACTTGAGCAGCCCAGCGGGACAGACCCAGCCTGGAGCTCTGGTTTTTCACCAAATGCTCATTCTGGTGCTGAGGGGTGTGAGAGCCGCTGGCAGGAGAGCCCAGGGTGCAGAGCAGCCACAAAACACAAATTCCAACCAGGAGGAACCCAAGGAGCTCCATCCCATCTTCCTGGGCCAGAAAACCACAGCAGCAGCCCTGGCAGGGCTCTGCTTCTCCAGAACAATGATTTCCTGTCTCCACATAAAGCATCCTGTCACTGAGCTTATCTTTGGAGTGAAAAACAAACCCCTGGAGCTTAGGAAAGCTGTATTTTTTCCTCAAAGCCCACTGATGGTTTTTAAAGCCCTTTCAGACGCCCAGCTCTGGGCTGACCCTGAGGAGGAGCAGCTCTGAGATGAGGATTTGCCTTGCAGTGACAACTCCAAAAGCTGAGTTTGAAACTCCGTTTATTTCTGACAAAGCCTCGGTGTGATGTGAGCTCCATTCAGGGAGCTGGTGCTTGATAACTTGTCAGAAAATAGAGAAATAATTCTGCTGGAAGGGGCTGGCTCAGCTGGGCAGAGCTGGAGCCAATGTTTTGTCTGGGAATGAATTTCCTTCTGTGGCAATTGATGCTTCCAGATGGCTCCAATGGCTCATGGATCAACATTTTTATCCTCCTGTGCCAGGGTCTGGGTTGGTTCATATTGACCACGTTCATGATGTCGAGTTTGCAGAACTCTGAGCAGAAATGCAGCTGAAAGCTCTGTGTAATTTGGGCTTTCATGGTTTGGAATGAATAAATTAATTACTGTACCACCTTTTCAGCCAGGAGAGTATAATTAAAACAGGAGAGCAGTTTAATTCCTTTGGTTTGAAAGCTTCCAGAGAACACTCCAAATGGCAGCTACTTTCAAAGATCAAAAAACTTCCTTAAAGCAGTTTTAATTCTCTATGATTATGATCAACTTTTTGAAAAAAAAAAAAACCCAACCTGCAAAACTTTTACCACAAAAGGTTACTTACTCATTAAAACGGTGAGAAAATGGGAGTATTTTTAACAAATGCTAAAAGAAAAGTTCCACTCTGATATTAACTATATTTAATCTTACCTTTCATTCCCAAACAGAGCCAGATTGCCTGAAGGGAAGGGCTGGCGCTGCTCCATGGAACGCACTGCAGATTCTGTCACTTCCAAGGGTTCCATCCATAAAAATACAGCAGCATTCCAGAAATCACGAAAAACTGAGAGACATTTCTGGCCCTGCCTCCAAAGCACTGCAGTCAGGGCAGCTCCAGCTCCAATTCCAGGAGATTTCTGTGTTTAGGTGATGATTTCCAGCTCTTGGTGTGTTTGTTTTCTTCATTAGCACTGCTGTGGCTCAGGAATTCTCTGCCTTGGAGAAATAATAATTTGAACCCCTTTAAAAAGGATTCTGTTGGTTTTTTTTCCAGCCATAAAACTCTGAAATTGGTAAAATTAGAAATGTAGGAAGATCTTGTGCAGCTTTGATTGGTGTTGGCTCAGGCTGGGGATGGAAGGGGTGGGAACCACATCAGACATCCTGGCTCTGATGGGTGATGCTGGAACCCAAGGAAACCCCAACATTGATTCCAGAACGTTCCCCACCAGGACACCTCCTGCTCCAGGAAGTTTCCCATTAAAAAATAAACTTCTGATTTGTTAAATAGATTTTATTTTAAGATGGATGATTATGAAGCTGGGCAGGGTTATTATAATATCTAAAACTCTCCGTTTGTCAATTTGCCCGCAAGAGGAAACAATAAAAGGAGTTTCTCTGTCAATATTTACGGTATCAAATATTTAACACTGGTTTCTTGGGAAGTGGAATGTAAAACAGGACTGTTGATCTTGGATCCAAGGCTTTGTTTTATCAGGCCACAATTGAAATCTGCAAATGCCAAAAACGGCTCTTAAACAACAGGAAAATTTGTGTACCAATTGCTGCACAATGAGGAAGCTCAATAGCAGATAATTCTATAAAAATAAACCAGTTTTGGTTGTGAAAGAAGAGAAGCCTAATCCCTCATGGAATGCAATAAACATCATGAAATGGATTGGTTTGCCAGTAAAGTGCCCTTTGGTTGGATGCTGCTTTGTTTGCATCTTTGTGTTCTGAATCTCTGTCTTTCAGCTCTGCAGGAAGATGATTTAATTCTCTCTCTTCTCCCTCAGCACCACCCCAGCCCCTCACATCCCATCAGAGACTCCTTTTATTCATTTTATTTACAATTAACCAGAGATGCAGTCATGTGCTGTTTGTTCTGAAGGATATTCTCAGCTATTTTGGAGACCTTAAGCAGGGTGCATTGAGGTTAATTACCCAATAATTTACAGTATAAAACACCCTGGCAGGCACCTTTGATCTCCACTAATTGTGGCACTGGGCAGAGTAAATAAGAGTTTGCTTACACTCCAGCAACGTGCCCATGGAAAATGCCTTTTATGGGATTGATGGTGCCTTTTCCTTCTCCTTGGCTTCAGAGGGCAGGGAATGATCCAGAGGAGTGGAATCTCTTAATATTCATTTCAGAATGATTCTCTCCACATTCATTTCAGAATTATTTTCATTTTTGAAATAATTCATTTTTTTCATATTTTCATTTTCATTATTATTTTTTATTTTCTTAACATAATTCAGGTGTCAAATGTAGAGCAGCTGGCTTTTATTACATTATAGGATATCAAACATTGTGCTCTGGAAGCAGTAAATACAAACAGGGTTTGATGAAAGGTGACTCTGAGGGGCTCAGGACCAAGAGGAAGGAGAGGAAACCAAAAGCATGGACTGAAATTCAGAGGAACTCCTGAGCAATGAGATTTTCCTCTTTCCTGGGGTATTTCCTGCTCTTTTTCTGCTCCAAAAACATCTGTTCCCATTCTCCAGGTGGCAAAAATCTGTGTGGCTCCACTGAATTGCTAAAAATGGGCAGAACACTCCAAATGAGGGCAGAGAGGGTGAATTGGGAGAATCTGGAGCTCTCAGCTTGGATGTTCTGTGTCCCTGGGGCTGAAATTCCTGCCCAGCCTGGGAGTGATTCCCAGTGCAGAGGGAACATTCCCAGCTCCCACTTTTGTCCTGATGGTGGCTTTTTTGTGATCCTGATGGTGGCTTTTTGGTGTCCTGCTGGTGACTTTTTTAGTGCTGCTGGTGGCTTTTTTGTGATTCTGATGGTGGCTTTTTGTGATCATTCTGGTGGCTTTTTGTGATCATTCTGGTGCTTTTTTGTGATCATTCTGGTGCTTTTGTGTGATCATTCTGGTGGCTTTTTTGTGATTCTGATGGTTGCTTTTTTGTGATCATTCTGGTGCTTTTTTGTGATCATTCTGGTGCCTTTCTGTGATCATTCTGGTGCCTTTCTGTGATCATTCTGGTGCCTTTTTGTGATCATTCTGGTGGCTTTTTTGTGATCATTCTGGTGGCTTTTTGTGATCATTCTGGTGGCTTTTTGTGATCATTCTGGTGGTTTTTTGTGATCATTCTGGTGGCTTTTTTGTGATCATTCTGGTGCCTTTCTGTGATCATTCTGGTGCTTTTTTGTGATCATTCTGGTGCCTTTCTGTGATCATTCTGGTGCCTTTTTGTGATCATTCTGGTGGATTTCTGTGATCATTCTGGTGGCATTTTTGTGATCCTCCTGGTGCTTTTTTGTGATAATTCTGGTGGCTTTTTGTGATCATTCTGGTGGCTTTTTTGTGATCATTCTGGTGGCATTTTTGTGATCATTCTGGTGCCTTTCTATGATCATTTTGGTGGCTTTTGTGTTATCATTCTGGTGTCCTTGTGATTCTGACAGTGGCTTTTTTGTGATCATTCTGGTGGCTTTTTTGTGATCATTCTGGTGCCTTTTTGTGATCATTCTGGTGCCTTTCTGTGATCATTCTGGTGGCTTTTTTGTGATCATTCTGGTGGCTTTTTTGTGATCATTCTGGTGGCTTTTTTGTGATCATTCTGGTGGCTTTTTTGTGATCATTCTGGTGCCTTTTTGTGATCATTCTGGTGGCTTTCTGTGATCATTCTGGTGGCTTTTTGTGATCATTCTGGTGCCTTTTTTGTGATCATTCTGGTGGCTTTTTTGTGATCATTCTGGTGCCTTTTTGTGATCATTTTGGTGGCTTTTTTGTGATCCTTCTGGTGCTTTTTTGTGATCATTCTGGTGCTTTTTTAGTGCTGCCCAGCTGAGGCTCCTGAGCCCAGCTCTCTGTAGGACAGCACAAAGCAAAGGGGCTGGGTCACAGCAAAGGCAAAAATCTCCAAGGAAAGGATGAAACCTGTGCAGTGCCCCTGGGCTGCCTCACTGCACCAAACCAGGCAGGAATTCATGCTGCCATCATCATTCATTCTGCCAGAAACAGAGTAAATTCTGTTAATGTGGGGTTGGTTTTAGGTTAAAATGTCATGTGCAGCTTACCTTGTCTGTGATTTTAACAGCATAATTCTCTAGTGTTCAAGTGGTTTCCCTTAATTTTCCTGTCATTAATTTTACCTCTGCAAGGATTTTATGTCTCAGATCCTGCACAGGAGGGAACTTCATTCAGGTGACCAGAAAGGGTTTTTGGGGTTTCTTTATTCTGCTGCAATGCTGAGTAGCTGAGGAAGAAATTGGGATATTTTTGGGTGCTGCCCTCACACCTTGTGGCACAAATCTCTCCTCTTGGGAGTGAGCAGCATTAATTGCATTTAATAAATGTTGATGTTTTGGAGAAGGAGCCTCAGCTGCTTTGCTGAAAGGAGCCCCTGAACTCAGGAGGTGGAAATGGATTTGTAGGGGATTCTCCAAGCCCAACAGGAGGCTCACTTATGCCGACCTCAAAATAAGAAATGCTGATTTAGAAGTGCCATGGAACAGGACAGACATTGGTGAGAGAGAAATGGAGCTAGAAACAAGTTTTTAAGGATGGCCTTGTGAATAAAACGAGATAATTTAGAGAAACAGAGCTGTGAAAGATGCATTGTAGTGAGACCCACGAGGGGTAATTTTAAATTATTGTCTTTAAGGCATTTTAATTACACTATAAGTGTTTCTTGACCTATCAGCTTTCACCATGGTGTGGTTAAAGCTGATAGAGCAAGAAACACTTGTAGTGTAATTAAAATACAATATTGTGTATTGTAATTAGGAAATAGCTGGCTTCTGATTGTGATGGCATGAATTATAACATCTCTATTGTCTCACCCTTCACAGGAGACTGAAAATGGAATAAAATTCTTTAAAACCCCTCTCAGCTGCCCCATCTCTGGGTCAGAAAAGGGGATTAATCCCACACAGGAGACTCCAACCTGCACAGAGAGGATGAAAAATCAGCCTTGGACATTTCCTGCTGCTCATGGCCAAAAGCTTCACCCCCCTTTTTCCTTCTCCTCCTTGCAGTTCTGAATCCATTCAGAAATTTCCCATTAAAGCTTTCTCAAAAGTTTCACTCCAGATGAAGCAGCCATTCTTCCTCCAGCTGGATTCCGGCTGAATAATTTGAAATGAAAACTTGGGGCCTTTCAATTTCTCGCAGAGGGAAATGGGATTTATTTGGGGAATAGATTCCCCTCATCGCTTCCATTGTCCAACATTTCTTAAATTCCTCTAAAGAAAGTTGTAACAAAGTGGAAGAGGGAGAGTGTAAAGATATTTTTTCTCATTTTTGGCTTCTTTTATTGCAGAAAACTTTGGTGGAAAGCAAAAAAGGGATGAGGAACTTGGACTGGCTCTGAAGGTATTCTTACTTATTAATATTTCTGAATACTCTCAATTAAAAGTCTTAGCAGATTGTAGAAAGACAAGTTTGGAGGATTTTGAAACTTTCTTGCTTTCGACCTTTTCCTCCAACATTTTCAAGGGAAAGACTCAGAAAAGTGAGGCAGGAGGAGCCCTGAGTTTTTCTGAGTTGTTTAATGGTATTTAACTTAAATGAACATCAACCAGCAAAAATAACCCAGAATTTTTATATTATATTATATAAATATTTTATATTATATTGCTATATGGCTGAACAGTGATAAAACCTTTGGAGCAATATATAGAAAAGGTTTCACTGCTAAGGGTCAAAACCTGCTCATTCCTGAGGATTCACTTTGGCCAAAATTGTGGAACAAAAGGTGATTTATGGAGAAGAGACCTTAACAAACCAGCAGTGGCTTCATGTTTGAAATGCTGCTGTAGCACCCAGTGTGGAACTGGGCAATCTTTACATTTAAAGGGAAATCAATATCATTGATTCCACACCACGAAAGCTGCTCCATATGAAACTGTTACAAAATCTGGCTGTTGGGAAAAATAAATGCAGAGTTTTTAAATCAAACTGATTGGAAATCAGGGTGAGTTTCTTACAGGCAGACAGGATGATGAAAATGCACAATGAGCAGCAGGAATTACACATTTGATCAGAATAAACATGCCAGGAGTTTGGGAAAGCTCCTTTTATCCTTGTTTCTCTCTGGTGCAAACACCCCCTGCAGCACAGCAATTCATTTAATGCTTTTATTTAAGCGCAGCATTTTCATGGATCTTTTATTTTCCCCCTCTCCCACAAGATGCTCACAGCAGTGAATGAAATCAGTGTCAAAATCCTAATCCCAGCCCAAGATCCAGTCTGGGACCATTCTGGAATCACTCAGATTTAGCTCTGTGTGTTTTCCAGCATCCCTCCCACCCCACACCTTTCCCTGAAAGGGAATTGAGCTGTGCCAGGGCTGCTGCCAGGGCTAAAGGGATGTTTTTCAGTTTTAGCAGCACCATTCTGCCCTGGCACTGAATTTCTGCTTTAATCTTATATAAAGCCACGTTGGGTAATTAAACCGGCACCCAGATCCCCCATGGAAATGCACAGTGCAATATTTAAAGGCCCAGAATAAAGTAAATTATGAATTTAATGCACAGTGCTATATTTAAAGGCCCAGAATAAAGTAAATTATGACTTAGGCTGCCACAAGCCAAAATTCTCTATGCAAAGCAGCTGCTCCTAAATTTCTTTAAGGAGGTTCTTTGTTATAGCCACGCAGTTCCTCAGGACTAAAAACAACCTGTCTGTCAGAGATACTTCAATTATCTTTATTTTACACTGTTTTTCTTCTGGAAATAATAGTAAAGAAGGTGCTCAGGCTGCTTTTATCTGAAGCAATAAACCTCTAGGATGTTCAAGTGTAATTAATTGCATTGCTTCAAAGTAAGGGCTTGCAGCAGAAAATACAAGCCTTGACATTTTTGTTATGCATAAACTCGATTAGGCTTATGCCAGAATTAAGCTGCAGGATTATATTTTCATTCCATTCTTAAATTCTCATTAAAACCAAAATAAAGGAAGCCTCCAACAAAAGCTGCACTTGAGCAAAAAGTGATGACACATTCCAAGGCTGAGGGATGTGAGGATTGAGATCATGGGGACATAAATGCATTTCTTTCACGTTTGTCAGTTGTTAATTGACTTTTTTTTTAAAAAAAGGCGTTTTAAATGCTCCAAAAGCAGGGTTTGCAAAGGAATAGCAGCACAGCCTTCTTTTACAGCACAGTAAATCAGCTCCATTTGCTGTGGGTATAAAGCAATGAAATGTCCAGCAGGATCTCAGGGGTTTTTCAGGGAGTTTCACCCCAAAATCTCCTTTGTTAATCAGGATTAATTTTGACTCCCTGCTTTGGTTGGAGAATGGACAATTAAAAATCAATTTCCTTTCATCAAGGAAATTGATTTGAATTGAAAAGGAAATTGAAAGGAAATTTCCTTTCCATTTCCAAGCTGTGGTCCCATTAGAGGATATTTCTCTGTGGCTATGTTTTCAGGCTGATAATTTGATTTCTGTTGTCTATAACTTTGCAAAGTTGCAAATAGAAAATCCCAGAGTGGTTTGGCTTGGAAGGGAGCCTAAAAAATCATCTCATTCCAGCCCCTGCCACCTTCCAGCATCCCAGGATGTTCCAAACCCCATCCAGCCTGCCCTGGACACTCCCAGTGTGTTAAATATACAGGAATGGAACAAGAATGAACCAAGCTGAGGTCCCAGCATGAAATATGCATGATTATCTCCCAGGGTTTCTGCAGAAGCAATTCCATTTTGCATTTGGATGTGACTTTTACTGGAATCTCAGGGTGAATTAGGGCTCTGCGTGTCGAGTTCTGTTCCTGCACCCCTGGAAATCTGAAATTCAAGGCTGCAGCTTGGAGCTCTCCCCACACACCACTCTGCAATTTGTGTCATTTTCTGCGGGAAGTCTCCTATATCAGGAAAGAACTTTTCATTTTAAGGGTTTGTTGGATCCATAGATCATCTGCTGAGCAGATCAGTTCTGGCCAGAGCAATGCAGTAAAGCAGAATTTTTCTTCCTTTTGCCTGCTTGAGGTCACATTCAACAAAAACTCGTATTCAACCCAGACCAGCAGCAGATGTTCTTGCCACCTCACACACTCATTTTAACTTGCTGGATTTGCAGTCCCAGACTCTCAGTCAGTTCTGCTCCAAAAATCCCCCAAGGCTGGCAATGCTCTATTTAAAGGCACGGAATAAAGGAAATTATAGCAAATTATGGCAAATTTCCTGCCCAAGGTGAGTGTGGGTGTGTTCTTCTGCTCTTCCTGTGGGATCTCAGGATCTGAGTCCTGGGATGCCGGGCCCCTGAGACCACCCTTGGGGGGCCCGGGAGTCCTGGAATGTTGCCAGAAGTGTCTGGTGGTAGAACTTTGACCCTACACGGGAGACGACACCTGTATGAAGATAAGAGGACTTCACTGGGGTGAATAGCGAAAAGATTAGTTAATTAGAGGGTGAGAAACAGAGTTTAGGATTTATGTACAGGGGGGTTTGGAGAAGTAAGATGGAGGAATTGGGGTGTGTCCTGTCCTCCTTCTTCTTCCTCTTCTCCTCCATCTTCTTTGGCCACGGTGGCACCTTTGGATTGGTTATTACTGAGAGTGCACCGAGTTATAAGAATAGATGGTATTGGAGAAAAATGATAAATATTGTACACGTAACAATGGGTATAAAGATAGGTGGCTGTCCAGAGGGCAGCACAGTGTGCTCATGGCTGGCTGCTGAGCAGAGCTCTGGTGGCTGAAAGAACATCTTTTAGATAAACAATTAATAAACATAAAAACCGAAAGAAGAACTGAAGCCTCTTCTCGTCCTTCGATACGCGGGCTGCCCCAAGGCCACCTCGGGCCTTTCCAGGCCCCTCAAACAGCCGAGATAAACCGGACATTTCCCTCTGACCTTTTCCAGCGCCCAGCTCTGGGCTGGGGCAGCCCCAGGTTTGCAGCACTTTGGGGCTCTCTCGGGGCAGGAATGGATTTCTGTGCTCCTCTGGAGCCTCCAGAAACCCAGCCATGAGCACAGAGCTGGGGAATTCTCCAATATTTGTGTCACATCCCTTCCCTTGCTCAAGGCCAGCAGGGTTTTATTTCTTGTTGATGAATATTAAGGTGATTCACCCTGATTTTGGCTTTGGAGCCAGAGCCAGTGCTGCAGTTCAGGGACTCTCAGCTGAGAGCAAAGCCCAGCAGAGGAGTTTCCTTGGCAGCCTGAACACCAAATCACCTCTGGAAGCATTTCCTACCCTGGAAAATCCCTGCTGCTGCTGCTGCAACAAAGAATTGAGCATTTGCACAGCTCAGACTTGGAAAGGAGTGATCCCAAATCCATGGAACCACTTCAGATTTTGGCTCTGCACTGAAGATCCATCTGGGTCCTGCCTTGCTTTCCTGAGTGCTGATGATGGAAAGCATTTCAATGCTGATTTACCCTTATAAACAGCTTTTGGGATCTGTTTAGAGTCTGTTTTCTGTGGCAGAAATCCTGTGATCCTCAGGCAGTTCTGGTTTGTCTCTCACCATTCAGGAGACACCAATAATGGCCACATTTCCACGTTTATTCAGGTGGGATTTGGGCTGTCATCAGTTTCTATCTCACACCAAAATTCAATCCATCTTCATTCAGCTTCAGAACATGCTAAATTGTTCAGATACTTTAAAGCTCTTCTTCCTTAAGGCTTCTGAGTCAAATTCTACATTTATTTAATAAAGCAGCCAGGATTTACTACACCAGTGCTGGTAAGCACTTTTTACTCTCCTCAAGATAGATTAGAGTTGACTGGAGTCTCTTTTTTTTTGCTACAGCTGCACAAGTTTACAAGTCACAATTGAATTACCAAACTGAGGAAAAGAAAGATTATTCCTGCGGGTGCCATGCAGGTTGCAGGCTTGTTTTCTTTTAAAGAAGAGTTTAAAGAATTAGCAATAAATGCTATCAGCTGCAGCTAGAAAATGATGCTGACTTATTACTTTGTGGGGACCCTCCTGGGCATCATGAAAAGCAAATTCCTTAGCTGAGTTTTCCAGAAAAAAACCCAAAAATGCCCTTTTAGGCACCTTAAACTCAGATCTACTACAGAGGGAAAACTCAGCTTAGAGGCACCCCTGGCTTGCCCTTGAAGCTGCACAACCTGCAGTGCTTAAAGTTATTGATTGGTTTATTTATTGTTTAAACATTTGTTTATTGTTTAAACATTTATTTATTGTTTAAACATGTATTTATTGTTTAAACAATGTGCTCCTGTTGTGATTTTTTGAATGTTATTTCAGCAAGTTTCGCAGGCGCTGTGGCACATCAGGCTTTGCTCTTTTTTCCCGCCCATAAAAAATAATTAAATATTGTGGGCCATCACATTTTTTTTTTCCTCTCCACAAAATGTGTTAGCTGCATTTTGCCCTGCTCTGCTGAGCAGCCTTTCACTGCAAAGCGACATTTCTGCTCTCAGGGTGAGCTCCTGACAAACCAGCAGAATTTAGAGGTGCTCACAGCTGTTCTCCTGGCTGCTGTCATTACTGGAAACCCCATTTGAGCCACGCCTCTGTCTGAGGCAGCTCTGACACCTTCCAGCACCAAAAAGCATTTCCAGCAGAGGGGTGTGCAGGGTTGTGATGGTGTTCACAGGGATCCAAGGATGAGGGAAGAGATGAGGATCTGACTCTGCTTCAGAAGGCTGATTTATTATTTTATGATATATATTACATTAAAACTATGTAATATATATCATAAAATAATATAAAGAATAGAAGAATAGAAGAAAAGGTTTTATCAGAAGGCTAGCTAAGAATAGAAAGAGAAGGAATGATAACAAAGGTTTGTGGCTCGGCTCTCTGTCCCAGCCAGCTGTGCTTGATTGGCCATTAATTACAAACATCCAACATGGGCCAATCAAAAATCCACCTGTTATATTCTACAGCAGCAGATAATCAATGTTCACATTTTGTTCTTAGAGCTTCTCAGCTTCTCAAGAGGAAAAATCCTAAAAAAAGGATTTTTCATAAAAGTTAGAAGGTATTCCATCCAGAGCATCAGATATTACATCCTGAGCACCAGAGTCAGGCTGAGAGCTCAGCCCAGCTCCTGCTCTGACACTGATCAGAGCTGCAAACCCTCAGAGGCCTGACAAAAGCATCTTCTGCTCATTGAGGGAATGATTCCTGCACAGAGAGGAGCTGGCAGCTGAACCCTGCCCGCTGAATCAGGGTTTGCAGCAGAACGAGCCCGGACTGCCTCACTTAACCACTGCTGAATTCCAGGCAGCAGAGATGGATGGGCTGGGAGTTATCTCCTCCAGAAGCCTTTATTATAGTGCTAGAAATCCATTTAAGCACTGCACAAAAAGTGAAACAGTGCTGCTGGAGAATTCATTTCTTGCACAGCCCTGGTGTTCCTCAGCATTGCTGTGCTTTAGGTGTTCATTCTTCACATGTTTCCATTATTTGGCTTTCTAGAAACGAGCCAGAGTTTATTTCTCTCCAGGGAATGAGGGATGAGGTGTCCTCAAAGAGATCTGTAGCTCGTGTTATCTCCTGTTCTGCCTCTAAATCTGAGTTCCACTGAGCAGTTCCACCCTGGCTCTGATCCCTGCAGCTGCTCCCTGGAATTATTTCCATTTTCATGGCATTGAAGTTTTTAGTGTCTTCCTTCAGTGCCCAGGGAGATTTATTAATGAAAATAAAGAAAAAATAAAGTGAAAAAATTGCCCAAATTTCATAGTGTTGGGTAACTGAGCTGAGGTGATTAATTGGTACCAATAAATGCTGAATGCTTATCAATATTTCAATGTTGATTTTAAATATTTGTGGTTGTCTGAAAATCCATGGGAAGGGAAGGGAAGGGAAGGGAAGGGAAGGGAAGGGAAGGGAAGGGAAGGGAAGGGAAGGGAAGGGAAGGGAAGGGAAGGGAAGGGAAGGGAAGGGAAGGGAAGGGAAGGGAAGGGAAGGGAAGGGAAGGGAAGGGAAGGGAAGGGAAGGGAAGGGAAGGGAAGGGAAGGGAAGGGAAGGGAAGGGAAGGGAAGGGAAGGGACATTTAGAGCTCCTTCCATTTATTTCTCTGTTCTAAAACCTGCTTGTAAAAATGCTCTGTGTACAGTGTGTTCCTCTGGGGGCTTAAACAAAGAGTCGGCAGCTAATTGGGAAATTCTTCAGGCGCCTCACACTCTTCCATTCATCTTTCTAGGAACGGTATGTATATAAAACATGGAAGGGGAAAATACAGCAGAATTCCATTTACTCCAGAACCATCCTTTGTATTGTAAAAATGTCCTGTCTCAGAAAAAGAACTGATCCAGCAAACTGAACAGGACCAGGATTGGATGTGCTGGCACCTGGGAATCATTTCCCAAACCCTGTCCCCATTTTCTCAGCTGGTTGCAGCCCTTGCTGAGCCATAAAAAGGCCAAAGTGATTGAATTAACTCTCATAAAACGCTCAGACACTGCTAGAAAATGATGTAACCACACATAAAGCCTTGTTAAATAAAAGGGGGAATATGTTTTCCTTCTCTGTGTTTCAAAGTTGGTTTTTCCTTTTTATTTAGTGACAAAAGAGCTGGTGAAAATTTCAAAGCTGCCTCGGTAGCTTTTCAAAAATACTTTTGCCACCAAGCTCTTTTGAGCAGGAATTTTCTGGGCTCTGCGGTTCTGTGGCTTGTGCAGCCCAGATTGCTGACAGCACAAGGATCCAACAGACAGAGCAGATTTCTGCACTGGGGAACAGAGGCAGGCAGGGAGAGCTGGCTCTATCAACATTTACATCCCTGAGGAGTGAAAGAAAGGAGAAAAAAGAGTGGGGATTTCCTCTTATTTTCACAAAAAAATTGATAAAATATTAATAAACCAGATTAAAAAGTAATAATCCTGCTGTTGTTCATAGAGAAATCACTGATAATAAAATAAATATCTTATTCTCAGAGAGGAATTTCTTAATTTTGTTCTTACCACGTGCGGCTAAAAAGTTTTCTGGCACAATGAACAAAGTTCCTGCAAAGTGGGTGAGGGATGAGGGTGTGGATCCTCACCTGGCACAGGATTGTGGATTGTGGATTGTGGATTGTGGATTGTGGATTGTGCCCTCCCCAAAATCAGAGGCTGCTGGAACTGCAGAGGATCAGAAATCAGCTCCAACCCTGACAGAGCAGCCCAATGCAGCAAAACTATTAATTGGCAATTTTGGTTTTAGAAGCTTTTCCATCAGAATGAATCCCTTCAGTGAATAACTCCCCAGTCTCTCCAGCTCAAGTTTAAATAAGCATTAATGACTTGGAAACCAATCAAACTTCCAATCATAAATACCCCTAAAAACTGAAATGTCTCCTGCACTGGTGCCCCTAAATAGGAAAATGCTGTGGCAGGACATGGGAAGGCAGAAGGAAAAGGAATTTTATTTTCCATTCTGGCTCATCCTCTCTCTTCTGTGAGCAGGGCAGATCTGGTAGCTCAAGTTGTGTCTAAATTAGTTGTGTCCAATTTTGTTCTTATTTAAATGTTTTAAATGTGACCTGCCTGGCCCCAGAGGCACCTCTGTGTGATCACAGCAGCTCCATTTAAACCTTTCCTTTAGCCAGCAAAACAATTAATTGGCAATTCTGGTTTCAGAAGCTTCTCCATCAAAATGAATCCTTCAGTGAATAACTCCCCAGCCTCTCCAGCTCAAGTTTAAATAAGCATTAATGACTCTGAAGAAATCAGAAATGTTTTGCTGAGGGGCAATCAAAGCAATATTGAGGCAGCTCAGGATTATTGCTGGCGCTCAAGCAGCCTTTAGAGCTCATGTGCTCACAAATTAAAGAAGTTAGATACATTTGATCATTCAGAAATTATACTGACACCTTTAATGCCATTTTTCTTCTGTCTCAGTAGCAACATTTCTTTTACATTACAGAGATATCCATGGGCAGGGGGAAATGGTAGATTTGACCAATTTTATACAAAATACCGATGCTCCCATCTGAAATAAACTCTTAGGACAAGTAACCTCTTTATAACATCATGCAAACTATGATCTGCAGTTCCAGGTGGTTGAGATACACATATATTTATATACACACATTTGGGGGTACAGCAGTAACACACTTTGATTGGTCATCACAACTTTTTGAGATTTTTCAGCAATGTAAATCGTTCACCTTCTTGCAGGGTCCTTCCACTTCTTCCCCAGCTGCAGTGGTCAGTACAGCAACAAAATTGTGTGTAAAAAATCACCTTCTATCTGATTTACAGGAGTGCAAAGTGCCCACCAACCCTCCTGAAACAGCCCAAAATCTCCTGTGGGGTGGGCGAAGAAATCAGGAATTTGGGCACAAAGCTGTGCCACCAATTCCCTGATATCTTCACAAACAGCACCCATAAATCAGATTTCCAATCAGTGCAATACCAACAGGACACACTGCACTCTGCCAGCAGGGGAAGGAGTTGGAAATAGATCCCAAAAGCAGCAAATCCCAGCCCAAAGTGGCTTTCAGGAAGCTCCCAGGTTGCTGCAGATGCTTCCACCCACAAGCATTTTCAAACAAACAGAAATTTTTGATTTAGAACCACATCCTTCATGATATGCAAGGCACAAAGATCCATCAATTCAGTGATTTGGGGCACGAGGGATGAAGGTTTCGTTAGCAGCTCATGTGAAAATCATTATATTGAATATTGAATATTGAATATTGGATATTGAATATTGAATATTGAATATTGAATATTGAATATATCAACCTGATGGCACTGGAGTTTGATGCTGATGGCAGAACCTAAAGCAGAGGTTTCATCCAAAATCCATTGGAATCAATGTGATTCTCAACACCATCTTCAGTGAGGCCAGGATTTCTGCCTAAATTCTATTTTTAAATGAAATGCATAGTTATTTCTAGATCACTCTGATTACTAACTAACTCATGGCAGCTTTTCTGCCTCCTGGGATATTTTCTGTGAATCCCAAAAGCTTCCATTTTGCATATAATAATTATATCCAATAAAAAAATAGTATGAAGCGAAAATCCTCCCAAAATCCAAATGTCAAAAATTCAGCTAACATATATTAATCTTTATTATGGAACAATATGACAATAAATAAGTTTATGAATTCACATGACCTGTACAAAAATCTGGGAAGGTTTTGCACCAAGTTAGGTACCAGTTATTTGCCTTTTATATTTGTTAAACATATAATCTAATATTTTATACACCTGTGGAGTTAAGGCAAAACCAGATAAGACCTTCAACACAACAGAAGGGCTGGAAAATACACAGAAATACGAACAAGGGGGATCTCATCTCCAGCTGACAAAGTGGTTGTGTCTAAGGAAGGAATCCCTCGGGAGCTCAATAAAGCAGTAATTATCAATCAAGTTAATTAAAATTGAAGAACAAGTGTGAGGCGTCCTGCAGGGCAGAGCTGTTCAGCAAAGCCGTGCCTGCGTGCCCACCAATGGTTGGAATCTGCTTTTCCTTTTAGGAATCAGTGGGAAAGAGGAATCCCTTCCAAACCCAACCAAAGCACATCCACGACCCCTCAGAGCCGTGGAGCCCGGACTTGGCTGGGACTGAGTTAAATATTTGGGTGAACCATCCAACACACAGCACAGAGAGGAGAGCTCGAGCCGGCCCTCAGCAACAGGAATGACCTCTCTAGGACGGGGGAATGGCGATGGCAGTGCAGCCCAGGACACAAACACGGCCAACACATCAACACAGCTCTTTGGCAGCAGCGCGCTAACTCTTGCTTGAAGTCTGAGCTCAAACCCTCCTGCATGAAAGACTCGGCGCCAGTCTTTTCACAGTTAAAGAAAATCCATTTCTTCCCCGAATCCAGGAAGGGAAATTGGAGTAAATCTTGCAGGCAGCTCTAGGCTGAAACCTTAAGCGTTGATATTCATTGTCTGCTTTAGTCTCAGGCCAAAGATATCGTGTTTGGACACACAAAACTCTGTGGAACTTCTGAGCAGTTCAGATGGGGCTGGAATCCATGGAGCGAATCCAAAACCACCCAGGAGGAAGCAATAAAGAACCATCACTCCATGATGACAGGAAGGATCTTCATGGAACAAGGAGGATTCCACACCTGGACCAACGCCACGGGAACATGGACTTTACAGGGGGAAGACCAGGAAGCCAGAGAACGTCGAGTACTGCCACCCACCAACCAGATTGCCCTTCTCCAGCTTCAGGTAAACCTTGTCCTCCTTGTCCAGGTAGAGCAGGACCCCGTTGGTGGCGGCCTCACGGGTGACGTCCTTGTCCCCAGCGAAGGCAGAGATCACTGGCTTCCCATTCAGCATCAGGTTCACCTGCAAAACAGCCCCTGAGAAGCTCTAATTAACTGCAAAACACCAGGAACTACCCCTGAATACTAACCGCGGTGCAAGGGCCCAATCTTCAGTGATTTTTGGGTTGTTTGAAACTAATAATGACATTTATTTTGCACAAACACATGGATGTTCATGAGCTGGACCTGCAGCTGAGTGAGGCATCACCTCAGTTGGTACCACTTTGCCTGTCTCAAGGGTTATTTAGTCACACAGGAAAAATAAATATATATTTTCAAGACATTTGGGCACCCAGAGATGTTATACAAGGTGCCAGAAGCACCACAGTGGGCTGGGAGCTCACACTTCACTGGGAACAAAATGTGTGTCCCTCTCAATACTTACTTCTGAAGTTTAGAACAGATTTATCTTTATAAACTGGCTCTATTTTTTTTTCTATAAAACACTTCTGAAGACAGCACAGCCTCTGCTCTGAAAGCAGCATCCCTAAATGAAGATGGGCAGGCCCTGGGGGAATGGGCAGACCCAGGCATTTTTCATTTCCCCCATGGCAAGCTCTCAGCTCTGCTGCCTTTCCTTTCCAAGCAGCCCTAATGCAGTCACAGGGGGTGAATTATGGGATGCTCACCCACATCCACCGTGCTGGCCCTGCATATGGTCCCGTTAATTTTAATGGGAGTCACCACAGAATAAATTAGTGCTCAGCAGAAGTCAGGGCAGCACAGGCTGGTATTTATTTGGGATTCACCTGTCTGGGAAATCCACTTAATCAGGTGTCTCCAGGGAGCCAGCTGCAGTTTAATGATATTTAATGGCTCTAACAGATGTTGTGGGGGCAGAGCATCATCCCTTGTGTGGGAGCCTGCAGGTGATTTAGTGGGGTTGGATGTGGCTGGGATTCAAACCAGTTTGATGCACTTGCAATGGTTTCTGGTTCTCCTCCCCATTTACCCCACAGGAAAAGGGCATCAGGGCTTTACTCATGCCTTGATTTGGGTTTCTCACTCTTTCTGCTCCATCAGGTTCCCCTGGAATCATCTGACAGGAATTTAATCACACCAGAAGGCACATGGCAGGTTTGCAGGGGATGGTCTCACACTGAGTACTCTAAAAGGGGCCAAGCAAACTCATCCATCACCTCAGAACTTCTCATCCATGGAAGATTTCATGCCTTGAGCCACAGGCTGGAGCATTCCTTGCCACAAGCCCCAGACTCCCAGGTTTGAGCTCCTGTTTGTGAAATTCCAGAGTCTGAGCTGGACTCCCAGAAGCCAAGGCTTGGCATCTCTCTTTTAAAAGGGCGTCTCTTTTTTAAAAGGGCATTTTAAATCCACTGAAGGGGCTGACATACACTTACTCAACCTTCAGAGAGTGAAAAGAACACTTTTTGGGCACATTAAACAGATTGAAAGCTCATTGTAAGGATTTTTGTGAGGTCAGTGTTTCACTTAAGGCTTTGCCATTGACCTGATTGGAATTAGGATTTTCCACTGTGCACTGAAGGGGAATTTTCCCAGAGACGGGACTGTGGTTGTCACCAATGTCAAGAGATGGGGTTGGGGCTGTCACCAATGGCAAGAGATGGGGTTGGGGCTGTCACCAATGGCAAGAGATGTGGTTGGGGTTGTCACCAATGTCAAGAGATGGGGTTGGGGCTGTCACCAATGGCAAGAGATGTGGTTGGGGCTGTCACCAATGTCAAAAGATGGGGTTGGGGCTGTCACCAATGGCAAGAGATGTGGTTGGGGTTGTCACCAATGTCAAGAGATGGGGTTGGGGCTGTCACCAATGGCAAGAGATGGGGCTGGGGCTGTCACCAATGTCCAGAGATGTGGCTGGGGCTGTCACCAATGGCAAGAGATGGGGTTGGGGCTGTCACCAATGGCAAGAGATGTGGTTGGGGTTGTCACCAATGTCAAGAGATGGGGTTGGGGCTGTCACCAATGGCAAGAGATGTGGTTGGGGCTGTCACCAATGGCAAGAGATGGGGTTGGGGCCGTCACCAATGGCAAGAGATGGGGCTGGGGCTGTCACCAATGGCAAGAGATGGGGTTGGGGCTGTCACCAATGGCAAGAGATGGGGCTGGGGCTGTCACCAGCTCTCTGGAGGGCACAGAGGGATTCCTGAGCACTGCTCCTGCAGGAATCCAGCTCAGCTCAGCCCATCCAGGAGCAGCACGGAGCAGGGGAGGGCTCAGACACCTCCAGGAAACGAGAGAAGCCACAGAGGTTCCTGCAGCTCTGGAAGCCAGGAAGTGTCCCAGCAACTGCCTGACCTGGCAGGGAGGTGAAGGAATCACTCCAAGGAATTTGCTGTTGGCTCAGCAAGGGGATGCTCAGGAATTTAAAGGCTTTTCCCTCTGGTGCTTAATCAGGCAGCTCTGTTGCAATTAAAGAAGTGCAGAATTACCCCTTTTCTCTAATCCATCACACACCTTTGAAACGTTGTGTGATGAAAAAAGGAGTTTGAATTGCTGTGAATGTTCCCTAGAAGACATTGCTATAGGGACATAACCAACCATAAATATCTGTAAAGGCTCCCTAGAAGACACTGCCATAGGGACATAACCAACCCTGGTCCTCAGCACACCGAGGGCATAACCAGGCACCTGGCACCAGATGCCAGGGCACAAATTGCTCCAAACCCACCCAAATCTGGGACCCAGAACCCCTGTGAGTTTAAAACACAGTGAGTTTCACCTGGAGCCAACCACGACTCTTCAACAGTATTTCAGGGGAATTCAGAGCTCTCTTTTACTCTTGGATCATTCATTCTGTGCAATGCTTTATGTCACCCAGATGTTCATGGCATGGAAGTGAAGTTGTGGTGGTTTATCTGAGGTGAGGATCCTGCCTTATTTCTGTTCATTGTAAATTAATGGACTCTACTGCCAGCAAGTCAACACCACATGTTGCTGTAAAGCTATTTTTAACTTAAAATCATATTAAATGCACCCATGCTCAGTCAATATTCTATCCTAAACAAACCAGTTAAATAAAGATTTTATAATCATACTCATCAACATACCTGAATTGTTTGACTCTGGTAGACTTTAATTACGTGGAAATTGAAACTGTAAATTCCTTTCCGTGGTGATACAAAGACAGACTCCAGTGTGAAAAAATTGCCCACGTTTACAAGGATCTACAAACAGAAAAATACAGCGTGGGGATTAGTACAGGTAGTGAGTGCGAAAGAAAAATACAGATTATTTACTTTAGAAACCATTTAAAGGAAAATTTAATTTACAACTATGCAGGTTTATTCATCTTCTCTCAATTACTTTGGAATTACTCATTAAATGGGTATGCAGTTGTATTTATAGGGCAACTTTGCTACAAATAATCTAAAATGGGAATTATACCACAAATAATCTAAGATGGGAATTATTTCTTACTTTACTACTACACCATTCCCTCAAGTCCTTTCTTCCACATGCTTTTAAAGAGGCGTTTTTGTTCATCATTCCCCAAAACGACATGAAAACTCCAATTCTGGGGTTTTGGCTGAAGAGCAGTGGCCAAGCCTTCCCAAGGAGCGAGATGTGAGCAAGGGCTGCAGGAAAGGCAGGAGTTAAACCCAGCTCAGCCAGGCTGAGCTCCTGGAGCACCAGCACAGCCCAGCAGAGCCTGCCTGGGAGCCCTCACCTGCTTGCACCAGCACTAACAACAATTTGGGTTTAATTAAACATACAGGAGTGACACGGAGGAATGTACAAGATGAGTCCACCACCCGAATGCTACATATCCTCTCCAATGACTGCATTTTGCTCCTTACCACCTTATTGTGCTTTATTTTTAATGGATATTCCCAGTCTTTGTGCCAGGCAGAGCCCTCAGAAGCCTGGAGGACTGTCCATGAAGTTTTGGGGTGATTTTTAATGGATATTCCCAGGCTCCTCAGAAGCCTCTAGGACTGTCCATAGAGTTTTGGGGTGATTTTTAATGGATATTTCCAGGCTCCTTTGTGCCAGGCAGAGCCCTTGGAAGCCTCCAGGACTGTCCCTGGAGTTTTGGGGTGATTTTTGGTGCCAGCATTAAGCTGTGGGGCACATCTGGCTCCAGCTGCCACCACAGTTGACAGGGACAAGAAGAGCCACCAGTCCCAGTGACTCCGGGAGCTGGGATTAAAGCGTGTGCTGGTTAATATCAGTGCTGGGCTGAGCTGGACCATCAACTGTGCCGGGAAAGTTGAAGGGTTTTCCCTTAGAATCCTCTCTCCTTCCTCCCTCAAAAGCTAAGCTCAAACCATCCAAACCCTACCCAGGTGCACTGAGCTCCCCTGTCCCCAACCCTTGGGACGATGTCACCCCATTGGTGACACTGAGCGCTGCTTCCACAGCACCTACCCAAAATCTCTAAACCCTGCATAGGCTGAGCCCCCTGTCCCAGCCCTGGGGCGATGTCACTGCACTGGTGTCACCGAGCACTGCTCCCCCGGCACGTACCCAAAATCTAAACCCTACACAGGCTGTCCTGAGCCCCTGTCCCAGCCCTCGGGGCGATGTCACTGCACTGGTGTCACCGAGCACTGCTCCCCCGGCACGTACCCAAAATCTAAACCCTACACAGGCTGTCCTGAGCCCCTGTCCCAGCCTCTCGAGGCGATGTCACCTCCGCTCTCGGTGCCGCTTCTCCCGCAGGCGCGGAGGGGCCGGAGCAGCAATCGGGGAACCTGTGCAGCCCCAGACTCATCTCGCCTAAACAAACCTCTCCTAAATAAGCCCTGCCGCTCTCCCCGGGGCGGATCCCGGCTCCGGGATGCGGGAAGGGCACCTGTTGCTGCGGGGGATGCGCTGCCCGGGGGATGCTCACCTGGTCGAAGTAGATGATGCGCGTCTTGTTGCTCATCTCGGAGGGCTCGTGGTTGGTGCTCCGCACGGCCGAGAAGGCCACCTTGGAGTTGGCGGCGCGCACGGAGATGCCCAGCGGCGAGGAGGAGGAGGAGGACGAGGAGCCCTTGGCGTCGGGGGCCGGGTTGGAGTCGCACACCACCAGGCACTTGCCCTCCAGCACGATGGGCTCCGTGTCGTTCTGCGCGGAGGCGACGCGGCCGCCCAGCGCCAGGGCCAGCAGCAGCAGCCGCCAGCCCATGGTGCGCACCCGCGGCCGCTCCGCGCCCCGCTCCGGCCACCGCGGAGCCTCCGCGCTCTTCTCCTCTCCTCCCACCGCCGCCGCTCTATGCCGTCTGCTTATTTTTTTATTTATTTTATTTTTTTTAATATTTTTTTTTAATTCCTTCTCTCTCTCTTTCTTTCTTTCTTTCTCTCCTCTGGCTCTCTTTAAGCTGCGCAAAGAATTCCGCGCCCCGCTCCGGCCACCGCGGAGCCTCCGCGCTCCTCTCCTCCTCTCCTCACACCGCCGCCGCTTTATGCCGTCTGCTTCTTTTTGTATTTATTTTCTTTTCTTTTTTTTATTTTTTTTTCTTCCTTCCCTCTTTCTTTCTTTCTTTCTCTCCTCTGGCTCTCTTTAAGCTGCCCAGGGAAATCCGCGCCCCGCTCCGGCCACCGCGGGAGCCTCCGCTCTCCTCTCCTCCTCTCCTCCCGCCGCCGCTTTATGCCGTCTTCTTCTTTTTTTTCTTTTTTTTTTTTTTCCTTCCCTCTTTCTTTCTTTCTTTCTCTCTCTCCTCTGGCTCTCTTTAAGCCGCCCAGAGAAATCCGCGCTGCCCACAACGCCCTTTCCTCCCCTCTCTCCGCATCAAAAAAAAAAAAAGCGAGGTGAGAGAGGGGGAGGTGGGGAGAAGCAAAGCCCTCAGGTGAATGAATTATTGCCGAGAGGGAGGAACGAACGGGGAGCGGCGGAGCGATGAACCCATGAGGCGCTGCTGCCGTGCCCGCGCCGATTCCAGCTGCGGGATCGGGATGCTCGGAGCGCGGAGCTTGGCAAAGCTGCTGCCAGATGCTGCTGTGAGAGCAGCGGCAGCGCTGCACACTCCCCTCCCCTCTCTCTCTCTCTTTTTCTGTCTCTCTCTCTCTCTCTGAGTCTCTCTTCCCCCGCTCCTCTCTCTGAAACAAATCCACAAATCCACAAATCCACAAATCCACAAATCCCCCCTCGGCAGCGCTGAGGTCACAGCGAACCTGCCCAGCTCCCACCCCTCCAGGTTTCTGTGGCAATGTTGGGGGACACAAGGCAGAGGATGGACTTTAAACCTGGTTAACGTAAGAGATTTGATACCAGGATGCCTCGGCAAAAGCAAAGGGAACTTTGAAAATCAGACCTGGATTGCAAAAAGATGAAATCAAAAAGAAAATTTTCACAATCTCTGCAACCAAGAGATGTTGTTATTTGCATAAGTTTGTGATTTTAACCTAATAATTGCAGTACACATTACTAGTGTCTCTGAAATAGCATAGAAGTGTTTGGTGTGGAGAGCTGAGGGTGAAGCATTAACTCCGCAGAACTCAGCCAATCTTTCTCAAAGATTGCCATAAAGCATCAAACTCCCTAAAATTCAGGAGGCCAAACTCAAATTTTAAGGAATCCCATTGGTCAGGCAAGAGGCAAAAATATTTCTGTTTTTAGGAATGCATCAATATCCTCATGCTCAGCGTCACAACAGAGATGGATGGAAGGGTCCAGCAGGGAAGCAGGATTTACTGCAAGGAAAGGAAACAAGAAATCAAACAAATACTTGCAGCACAGCTTTGTACCTCTTGTAGAAGCTTGATCTGCAGATTAAAAGATTCACTCCTGTGCACATGAGGGCTCCAACAAAACAAAGCCGTGGCAAAAATATTTATTGTAAATACAAATGTATAAACAGTTCCACACTATTTCAACATCTCCTGCTTCAAACCTCCTCTGTCCCTGGCCTTTCAACACTACACAAGTAGCAGCAAATATAATTCCATCTGCGCAGAAATGTCAATTGGAACTTGAAACTGCTGATGACTTTGAAAGATCAGTGGTTTGTCAGAGATTAAAAACTTTATGATCATTTTAGAAACCGGATTTTGATTTTGCTTTGTTGTGGACAATGGCATCAGGTGTCCCTATAGATATTCCTCCTAAAATCCATTGTAACCCTGCTCCCTGCCAGTTTGAGGCCATTCCCTGTTTGCTGTCCCTCCATCCCTGTCCAAAGCTTCTCCATCTTCCCTGCAAGGCCACTCTGAGCTCACCCCAAATCTTCTCCTGTGCAGGTGAGCAATGCCAGCTGGGCCAGCAGAGCTGCTCCATCCCTCTGCCCATCCTGGAGCCTCCTCTGGACCATCCCCAGCAGCTCCAGCTCCTGGATGACTTTCACTGGGGTAAAATGGGCTGGAATTTGGCCAGGGGACCCCACAGCTGGGCTGTGGCCATCAGCTTTCTCCAGGTGCTGCTCCAAGAGACATCAGGGCTATCAATGATATCCCTGATCCACAAATCCACACCTAAGGAGAGTTCCTGTCACCAAAATACCCAATCCACGTCAGGAAACACCTCCTCCTTTTTCCCACCCAAACAGCAGCAGGAGAGCTGCAAGGCTGTTTGTTAAAATTCTTTTTTGGGTGGCTGAGCTGGGTTTTAATTGCTGAGGAAATGAGGGAAGTTTGCAGGGGATGCTGTGGGAGAGGTGAGCTGAAAAGTGGAGAGTGCATTTAATTCATAAGCAGCAAGGTTAATGATTGCTCTTATTCCATCTGACAAAGAATTCCTCAGTATTGATCCAGCTCCCTCTAACAGGGATTTTGTGTTTCTTGCTTTGAAAGAAAAATGAGTAAAATAAATAGCAACAGCACACAACAATGGAAATTCAGTTAGATTAAGCTCACAGCTTCTTTCCCTTTCTGGACACACACTGTGTGCCTGAAACTGCCTCCAGTTGGGAGAATTTTGTGTTTTTACAGGAGACTTCCAGCACTGAGGCACTTTCTGACAGAGGGAAGAGCCACAGGATAAAACCCCACGTTTGCATTTACATTTCCTTTTGCCTCTCGCCTTGTAAACCTGCTGCATTAAATACAATTTCTGTATCAATATTGCATGAAACCTCCCAAATCTCTTCTGAAACAGAACATCCTGCTTTGTATAATTAGTCATTTGCCTTACAAAAGGGAGGAATAATCTTCCTCAGACTTCCTCTCACGCTTGGTGCTTGTGCCTGGAGGCCTTTGGAATATTTCTAACCCCTCTGTAACAGAGCCCTCCTTCCTCTCCTGGCTTTTCTTCTTCAGCCCAATTATATTTCCCTTCATTTGCTGAGCCTGGGGATGTTTTAGCAGGGAGCTGAGCGCCCCCAGCCCCTCTGGGTCCCCCCATGTTCTGCACAGTGCCGAGCCCACCCTGAGCAGGAGATGGGGATCAGGGGGATCAGGGGGCTCCATCCCATAGTTGTGATGGCATTGCCCACCTGGCATCGTGGCCAGGCTTTTCCCTGTGCCCTGGCATCCCTTCAGGCTGGGATTGCAGCTCCTGGGCTGGCTGGGTCCCCTTGGCTGGCTCGGGGCTCTCTGATGCCCAAATTGGCCAAATTTGGTCTCTTGGCCAAACCCAAGGCAAGTTCAGCTGCCCAATGAGGTTCTGAAAAACAGCCTGGAAATGTTTTACAAAGGAAATTTCACTTCATTTATAGGAGCATAAAATGGAAACAGATCCTGTAGGAATAGAATGAAATCTCCAGCTGTGCACTGACTGCCATGAGTGGAAGGTTTTGGTCTGTGACCGTGCTCACAGGGGTCTGGGTTAGGAAAGGGACCAGGATCTGACTCCATGGTTCAGAAGGCTGATTTATTATTTTATGGTATATATTAAATTAAAACTATACTAAAAGAATAGAAGAAAAGGTTTAATCAGAAGGCTGGCTAAGAATAGAATAGCAAAGAATGACAACAAATGTTTGTGGTTTGGCTCGCTGTCCGAGCCAGCTGACTGTGATTGGCCATTAATTAGAAACAACCACATGAGACCAATCAGAGATGCACCTGTTGCATTCCACAGCACAGATAATCAATGTTCACATTTTCTTCCTGAGGCCTCCCAGCTTCCCAGGAGGAAAAATCCTAAAGAAAAGATTTTTCATAAAAGATGTCTGTGACATTGTTCTTTAGTTCCCTGTGATGCAGAATCAAGCCTAGATTTTCCTTGCTTTATTTTAATCTAAAATCTAATTTTCCTTGGTTTTTTAAATAAACTTTTTTTATACTTTCCCTATTTTAATGCACCTCACCTCAGTCCATCCCATCTTCAATAATTTTTAACTTTCTGCAGCAGCAGAGCAGAGAAAACAATAAAAACCAATTTCCTACGTGCATTTGTTGGGCTGCTTTAGTTTCCCTGCCACTCTGCTATGATAAACCTGTGCTCTGATGGCCTCCTCAGGAAAGGGAATTTTCGAGCTGCCTGTGAATTTTGGAGGTGATTAAGAAAATGAGTCAGCAGGATGCCTGCATGTGTGAAGGCAGCGCTGCTCAGATCTGCTGACAGCTCTGGCACCTGAGCTCTTTATTCAGCATTTCTGAGCTGCCAGCCCTTCCCTCCCACCAAAGCTGAGCACGATCCAGCAGCAGGCGCAATCTGGGCTTGGAAATCCTCCCTGGGAGCAGCAGCACCTACTCCTTGATGGATGGTTGGGAATATTCCAGTTTTTCTGTTTCTCTGCGTTTATATCAGTGTAAAAGTGAGAGCAAAATGTGACCCTGGAAGTTCCTCTTGCTCCCCATGAGGCCACAGGTAAGAGTCAGCTGTTTGCAAATGTCATTAATCTTCACTAAACTATCCACAAATGCCTTGATATTTCTCATATTTATGTTTATTCAAAATATTTATTGAATATATTTATTGAATATATATATTGAAATATACATTGAAATATATATTGAATATATTTATTGAAATATACATATATTCAACATATATATTTCAATATATAATATAATATAATATAATATAATATAATATAATATAATATAATATAATATAATATAATATAATATAATATAATTAATATATATATTGGATATATATATTGAAATATATCTTGAATATATATTTATATATATTATATATATATATATTCCAATATATAATTATATATAATATAATATAATGTAATATAATATATATAATATATAATATAATAATAAATATATTGGATATATATATTGAATATATATATCTTGAATATATATTTCAATATATATATTCAATATATATATATTTCAATATATACATTCAATAAATATATTCAATATATATTTTGAATAAACATAAATACAATAAATATTTACATGTTTAACCCTGCTGTAAAAACAGAGGTCAGGCGGATTAAGGCAAAAATCCAAGTACACACATGAACTGCTTTTAAAGCAGGGATTTGCATTTAAAACTTGTTATAAAGCAAAATTTAATTCTTGTTTACAATTGTATTTCTGTTATTTTTTTGCATGAATTCCAGCCTTTGGGGAGGGCGTCAGCAAAGCCTTCCTGCCTGCAGAAAAAGGATTTACACACCTGAACCACGAAGTTTTGTGCATTTTGGGCTGAGGAACTCAGAGTTTCTCCATCCCTGCAGCTGGGAGAGCAGGGCTGTCCTTCCACAGGGCAGCTTCAGTCATTCCATCAAATGAAGCGTTTGGATGGGGTTTGATTTTCCTAATCAGCTTAATTCCTGACAGCAGAGGAGAGATCAGATTGTTCTGCATGGCAGGATTCCGTGTGAGCACTGATGGCAGCAGCTTGGGATTTTCTTTGGGAGTTATTTACTGACTGAGAAAAGTTCCTGGGCTGGAATGGAGCAAATTTCTATTTATAATTGCATCATTTCAGGCCAAGTCCTACAGAGCTCATTCAGGAAAATTTCTAGGAGCTACAGGAAGAATTTTGGTATAAATCTGCTCATCAGTAGCTGATCTTTCTGGACAATAACCTTTGGGGTTTTTTAGGTCAGTGCTTATGAGAAAATGGCATTATCATAGCAGAGCTCATCAGTTATTTCCCCTTATGCAAAAGTGTCAGTGATTTCTGTTTCTAAACACATTGCAGCATTTCTGAACTGCATCCAGGGACCTCAAATCTGCATCTGAAACCTTTTGTTTCAAATGTCTCATTTGTTAAATGAGCTTAAAGCAATATTTAGCTACTTTGTGGCTTTCTCTCGTTTAATTACTGCAGACTGCCATTGTATAAAATGTCCCCAGTGGGCAAAATTCATCCCTGGGTAAACAGGCAGCAAGTGGGAAGGCTTAAAGCTCATTTAGCAACGCCTGCAATCATTTCTGTGTACTCCCAAAACCGTCTGTGCTGCTCACACACAGCACACCACGCTGGGAGGTGAAGCCAGTGCTAAAGAAAATCTTATTTTCACCAAGTGTTCATCCCTGAATTAGCTGGAGCTTCCAAAGGCTCTCCTGCTCTTTGTTACTCTGGGAATAGAGCAGCTGGTTCAGCTTTCAGTACATTCTAAACAGTGAAAATTTTCATATTTACATTGAATTTGAGGAAAAAGCTTACCAGGTGAGCATTTTGGCAGCCCGTTCATGCAGGGACTGGAGCCTTGTACCTGTGAATATCCACACCCCAAATTCTGGGGTGTGGGCAGGAGCTCTTTGGGTCACCTCAGCTCTGCACCAGAACGGCCCCTGGGTTTGGAGTTTCCCACAATTTCTTCTTTAAGATGAGCAGTTTCAAACTTGTTTGTGGTTTTTCTGAGCCATCAACTTCTTGAGCACAGGAGGATTTTCTGAGAACTCTTCCAGCTTTGGCTGTTGTACAGTGAGCACCCAAAACCCTTTCAAAAACCCCACTTTTATTCTCTTTATCTATCTCTTTTATTCTCTTTATCATTTCCCCCTTCTAAAACTGGTTTGGATTAGAAAGGCATTACTTTAAACAGAAACCAGCATTCATAAGTGATGTCAAAATGAGCATTTGAAGGAAGCAAAGCATGGAAAGAAATCTCCTTTTGCCAGTGGCTGTGACCCTGCTGAGCTGCCAGCAGGGGAAACTCAGGGCAGGTTTGACCCACAGCTCCACACAGGCAAATACTGAGACTGATTTCTGTGACCAGAACTTTGTATAACACCTTCACTAAGATTTCCTATTCCTGAATGTGGCAAAAATCAGCTCTGTGGGAAAAAAAATATGTAAAAATGTAAAAAACCATGTAAAGATGTAAAAATACTGCAGTTCTGGCAGGTCCGATTGCTCCTAAAGTGATATTTTCCAAAAGAGAAGCATCCCCCAAAGCTTTTGTGACTTTTGCAGGATAAAACCATGCCCTGCTGAGGAGGGAATCCCAGGACATTTTCCACAGGGAGACTTGGAGCTCGTCTATATCATCCCAAATAAATGCTGAGGTGTAAAAAGCATTATTCTCTATGCCACTAAAACACAATAACACAATTTAAGAGAGCTGGAAAACCCCAGCCTTATGCTAAATAAGTTAAGAAATAAAGAATGAGGTAGAGAGCAAGGTCTAGTTATTTTTTACATATAAATCAGGATGTCTCAAGCTCCCAGGCACTGAAGGAGCAGCTTATTTAGGAAAATGGAATGAGCTCCCATCCACAGAAAAGCTTTGTGCTCTCTGAAGGGGATAGAACTTCATGCCAAGAAGGTACTTTTCGAAAATTTTAATTATTTTTTTTTTTAATTAATGCTCCAGGATGTTCACACAAAGGCACAGATATCGACCACTGGGCAGGATATATTTTTAATTGGCAGAGGCCTTGCCAGCTGAGCTATAAAACAAGAACAAGCTGTTAAATACAATAATGGAGAAGAAAGACTTGGGGGAAAGAAGTAATGAGAGAAAAAAAAAAAAAAAAGGAAAAAATCTTTAGTTGAAAGAGACTGAGCAGGATTTTGGAGCTGAAAAACCATGAAATTCCTCATGAGCATCACGACTGCTGCTCAGGGATGCAGGGATCCTGATGCCATGGAAATGGCACTGGGATCCAGGATTACCTGACACGAGTCCCATGTCAATGAAGGGAATTCAGGTTTTGGAGCTGTAATCACACACACCAAAAGCTGCCAGTGCTGCTCTCAGGGCAGCTCATGCACTGGGCAGGGCTGCAGGAATTCAAAGGGAATTGAATTTTCCTCCCCCAGGCAGAAATGAGGGGTGGAAGCTGCAGATCCCGCGGGTATCACTGCTGTGATGCTGACCCGAGGCAAACGCAGCCAGCTTTGTGTAGAATTAAACACCTGGATTGATTCTGCGAATATTTTGATGTAAAATAAGTCTCAGGGGTGCTGATTTCATTCCTTTTGCCTCTGAGGAGGGCAGCTGGGAGGAACTGTTGGGAAGCCCAAGTTGTTAGCCCTGAAATTAGCCCTGAAATTCTCTGTGCAGGGGCAGCCAGGCTCTGTCCCTGAGCTCCTGGGGTCCCACCTGGAGGTGATGTTGGAGGTGGAGAAAGGTGAAATTCCAGCTCAGAGAGGGTTAAATTCCACTTTAGAGAAGGGTTAAATCCCAGCTCAGAGAGAGGTTCAATTCCAATTTAGACAAGGGTGAAATTCCAGTTCAGAGAGGGGTTCAATCCCAGCGCAGAGGGGACTCAATCCCAGCTCAGAGATTGAACCCTTCTCCAGCTCAGAAAAGGGTTAAATTCCAGCTCAGAAAAGGGTTAAATTCCAGCTCAGAAAAGGGGTAAATTCCAGATCAGAGAGGGTTAAATTCTAGTTTAGAGAGGGGTTCAATTCCAGCTCAGAAAAGGGCTCAATCCCAGCTCAGAGATTCAACCCTTCTCCAGCTCAGAAAAGGGTTAAATTCCAGTTCAGAGAAGGGTTAAATCCCAGCTCAGAAAAGGGTTAAATTCCAGATCAGAGAGGGTTAAATTCCAGTTTAGAGAGGGGTTCAATCCCAACTCAGAGAAGATTAAATTCCAGCTCAGAGAAGGGTTAAATTCCAGCTCAGAAGGGTTAAATCCCAGCTCACAGAAGGGTTAAATCCCAGTTTAGGGAAGGGTTAAATTCCATCTCAGAGGGGTCTCTGAGGGCTCCAGAGCCTTTCCAGGTTCAGCCCTCATGCTCAGGGCAGGGACAGTGTCCAGCATTCCCATCAAAGCCCAAACCCTGGGCACAAAGCCCCAGAATAAATCACATAACTCTCCTAAAATAATTAATTTTCACTTTTCTCTCAGCCCACACTGCTTGCAAACCTGGGAGGGGAAATGCCAGGTGTTATCAATGCCCTTTTACAGCAGTTTTCTGCTTTTAATGTTAAACACACAATTTTGTCTTTGCTACTCTGGGCCTCCTTCTCCTCCCACTCATTGAGCTCCAGGTAATTATTCGAATTAAAAACATGTAAAAGCCAACACACACAACAGAAACATTTCCTCTTTTGAAAACCATGGATAATTCCCTCCCATATCCATTCCTTAGATGCTTCACGACAGTTTTTTATTTTGCTGCTCTGACATTTTTCCCTTCCTACCAATGCAAATCTTATTTATATTGATTAATTTCTGTAGCATTTGTGGCAAACACATGACATTTGCCATAAAAAAAAAGTGCTATTTTTTTGTCCTGCTTAGTGAGGACAAGGCAAAATAAAACACTCAGCCAGATACTTCATTACATAGTAAATTTGCAATGTTTTAATAGCAAAATAAACAAGACTTTGTTTAAATATTCTCCTCTGTGGGTAACAGCTCCCCGTTTCGTTATAAAAATGTGTGAAGTATTCTTTAGAAATTTAGAAATTAGAAATTTAGAAATTAGATCACCATACAGAATAATGAAGATAACAATTAAAACTGGGTCAGAAAATGGGGGTATTCAAAGGAAAAGACTGAAAAGAGAAATTATAAAAGGTCAGAAGTGGGGTTTTTTCAATACATGGGAATCTCAAGGTACAAAAGCACAAAACTGAGAGGCTCATCAGTGATCTGGGATATTACAGGTCAAATACCACATAAAAATTGCATATTTGGAATTGAATGTCTCTCAAAATCAAGGTGTTGTGCTGCACAGGTGGGATTGGCAAGGTGCTGCTTATCAGAAAATGATAAAAAAAGAATAAAACAATTAAAAATTGATTCCTGGGCTCCTCCTTCCCCATGAAATGTGTGTCCTCAGGGTGTGAGCTCAGCACACGCCTTCCTGAAGTCACAGATGAAGGAGGAGATCCACCCAAAGAGCTCCTGGGAGTCCAGCTCTGCCGGCTCCCCAAACCTCACCTGCAAATGGAAATAAAAACATTGAACTCCTGCACACCTGGGGGATCCAAGGAGCTCAGCAAAGCCTAAAGGGCACAGAAAAGTGAAATACTTCCATTACTGTTAATATTGATATAAAGAAGAAGGGGAATAAGAGGTAAAAGAAGAAGGGGAAGAGGAGGAAGAAGGAAATTTTGAGCTGGCTGAAATCCCCAGGGAACTGAGACTCAAAATATCCCAAATAAAAGTGATCTAAGGAGCTGTCACTGAACCACCTCAGTAACCTGGGTTAATCTCTCTGGCTGGACCACAAATCTCCAGCTGAGGAGGAGAAAATTCAGCAAATCCTGAAGTTTTCTGGCTCTGAATAGATGAATCTATTCATTAAAGAAAATTTGTACAAAATATCCCAGTTCCACAACCAGGATTTTGTTCCAGTTCCAGAGGTTATCACTGCATTTCTGTCCCTTCCCTTAAGATCTCTGACCATGTTAAATATGAGATTTTCTTTCTTTTCCTACAGCCAGTGTAAATATAAGGCAAGTGGGAATTTCTTGCACTCCTCTCCCCTCTTTTCTTCCCTTTTAAAAAAGAAATGTGCCTTTATTTTCATTGCATTTCAATATGATATTTACCAGTACATTGCTATAAAGCTTCTTCATTTCCTCACATCTTTTTGACAGCTGGGAGAGATCCCCTTCATATTTCTGAATTAAATCCTGTAATAAAATAAAACTTCTTAATTTGCTGTAGGAGCACAGGATTAAAGCAGGAATTAAACAGCAGTGAAAACAAAATCATTCAGGGCGAAATTTTCTTGTCATAAAAATTTCACATTTCACAAAAGAGGAGCACACACATTTACTTGCAGGAATTAAAACATCAAAGACAAAAATAAAAAGAAACATTAACATTAGAGAATTTGAAGTGTATTATTAAACGACAAAACCTAAATCCATTCAAAGTGGCAGAGCCAGAGAGGCATCACAAGGTCCTGATTTCCAGAATATTTGGGATTTTTGCCTGTGCAGAAAACACTGCCAGTTCCAGGTGCTTAAGGGGCAGAAATGGGGCTTTAGAAACAAGCCTGGAAATAAAATTTCTTCATTTTGCCTTGTTTGTAACACCCACATTTTAGATTTTTTTTTTTTTTTTGAATTCTGAAAAGCATTTAAAATTATGATAAAGTATTGGGTTAAACTACAGAGTGCCTGGAAAGGGAAAACAGGAGGTGCAAAACCCTGAAAACCCTTCCCAAATTGCAGATTACAGCATGAAACACCCTCAGAAGGGAATAAAAATCCATTTTCCTTCAAATTCTCCTCATTCCCAGGGGTCAGCACTTACTCCCAGGTTACTCCTCCCTTACTCCAGCCCGCAGGGAGGTTGTGGTGGGTTTACCTTCAGCTCCTTGCAGAACTGGGACTCCTGGGCTGTTGCCTTGCTTGCTCTGGGTTTGAGGAGCCTCCTGCTCTGGATAAGATTCTCCAGCTCTTTTTTTAAAACTGATAAAAAGAACAGAAAATGAGGAATTTCACCAGCATGAGGAGGCGTCCAAAGGGCTGCAATTGTGTCATTTAGGAAAATAAAAGAGACTGTGGGTCTGCAACACATTTATCTAGGAGCATTAAGCTCCTGGTGGGAGGTGGAGCTCCTGAAAGAGGAATTTTCTCAGGGAAAAATGGGATCACATCCCTGCAGGTGCAGGATAAGGAAGAGATGGAGAGTGTGGGGCATAAATCTGCCTTCCCTAGGCTGAGCACTGGGATCAGCCATGCAAATGGCATCCTGGATTAGAAATTGGATTGGAATTTTTGGAGCAGGATAAAACACATTGCAGGAGCCTCGAGCATCATCCAGATCTGTTACCAAAGGCTGAAATTGGCAATATTGGTCTGGAGTTATGGCCAACACCCATGTCACACCTTCAAAACACAGATTGTGATAGATTTCAACATCATCAACATCATTTCCACGCACTGACACTCTGCTGTCAGCTCTCAAAGGGTTCAGTGTAAAACCCACTGAGCTCACAGCTCATGGGACTGTTCCATGGGGAGATGGAAATCCATCCTACAAAATCCATCCTACAAAATCCATCCCACAAAATCCATCCCACAAAATCCATCCCACAAAATCCATCCCACAAAATCCATCCTATATAATCCATCTCCCAAAATCCATCCCACAAAATCCACCCCACAAAATCCATCCCACAAAATCCATCCCACAAAATCCACCTCACAAAATCCATCCCACAAAATCCACCCCACAAAATCCATCCCACAAAATCCACCTCACAAAATCCATCCCACAAAATCCATCCCACAAGATCCATCTCCCAAAATCCACCCTACAAAATCCATCCCACAAAATCGATCCTATAAAATCCATCTCCCAAAATCCATCCCACAAAATCCACCTCACAAAATCCATCCCACAAAATCCACCTCACAAAATCCATCCTACAAGATCCATCTCACAAAATCCACCCCACAAAATCCATCCCACAAAATCCATCCTATATAATCCATCTCCCAAAATCCATCCCACAAAATCCATCCCACAAAATCCATCCCACAAAATCCACCCCACAAAATCCATCCCACAAAATCCATCCCACAAAATCCATCCCACAAAATCCATCCCACAAAATCCATCCTACAAAATCCATCCCACAAAATCCATCCCACAAGATCCATCCCACAAAATCCATCCCACAAAATCCATCCCACAAAATCCATCCCACAAAATCCATCCCACAAAATCCATCCCACAAAATCCATCTCCCAAAATCCATCCTACAATATCCACCTCAAAATATCCATCCCACAAAATCCATCCCACAAAATCCACCTCACAAAATCCATCCTATATAATCCATCTCCCAAAATCCATCCCACAAAATCCATCCTACAGTATCCACCTCACAATACCCATCCCACAAAATCCACCTCACAAAATCCATCCTACAGTATCCTCCTCACAAAATCCATCCCACAAAATCCATCCCACAAAATCCATCTCACAAAATCCATCCCACAAGATCCACCCTACAAAATCCATCCCACAAAATCGATCCTATATAATCCATCTCCCAAAATCCATCCTACAATATCCACCTCAAAATATCCATCCCACAAAATCCATCCCACAAAATCCACCTCACAAAATCCATCCTACAAAATCCAGCCTACAGTATCCACCTCACAAAATCCATCCCACAAAATCCATCCCACAAAATCCATCCCACAAAATCCATCCCACAAAATCCATCCCACAAAATCCACCCTACAAAATCCATCCCACAAAATCCATCCTATATAATCCATCTCCCAAAATCCATCCCA